>NC_087549.1:154598848-154661348 GCF_036250125.1 Pseudopipra pipra | reverse complement strand
TTAAGGAGCCCCTCGGGGACGGCCAGGGTTGAAATGTGTTTCTCCAACAGCTTAAAACAAACCTCTCCAAAAGTTTAGACCCTTCTCCTGATGGGAATCAGCTTCCAAGAAAAGAAAAGAAAAAAAAAAAGGAACATCATCAACTCAAACTGCCAAAATTTTGGCCAGAAGTGGTCACTGTTGGGAATCAAGTGTAGATAATTTGGACATGGTTTAATAATAAAACTTTCCTCTCCCTGGATTTTTTTTTCTTCCCAGCTATGGGAACATTTTAGAGCTGAAACCTCATCCTGGGTTAAAACCTTCTGTCCTTTCTCTCCTGGGTCACTGAAGTGCCAGAGATCAGGGTTAGGTGGGATATTGGGAAGGAATTCCTGGCTGGGAGGGTGGGGAGGGACTGGAATGGATTTCCCAGAGAAGCTGTGGCTGCTCCTGGATCCCTGGAAGTGTCCAAGGCCAGGTTGGAGCAACCTGGAATAGTGGAAGGTGTCCCTGCCATGGAACTGGATGAACTTTCATGTCCTTTCTTCTAAGGGCAAACTGAGAATCAACTTTTGGTGTCAAGGCTTCCAGAGATGGCAAATTAATCCTTTTTGTCCTTTCCTTGGCACACAGAACCAGCCATTGGTAAATCCCCCAAAAATGTAGGAAAAACAGCTCCTTTTTTTTTTGTTTGGTTTGTTCTTTTTTTTGTTTGTTTGTTTGTTTGTTTTTTCCCAATATGAGTTGATTGGAGAGGTTCAGCCTGTCACGCCCGTGGCAGGGGAGGGGGGAGAGGGAAAAGGAACGGGAAAAAAGGGGAATAAAAACACCTTTTGCGTGTGGAGAAAGAAAGGCAGGCTCGAGACACCCTCTTTTTTATTAGGGTGGGGATGAGGTTGCTCAGGGATGTCCCCGTTGGGGACACATCATAGAATCCCAGAATCAGCTGGGTTGGAAGGGACCTCTGAGATCATCCAGTCCAACCTTGATCCAACCCCGCTGTGGTTCCCAGCCCATGGCACTGATGCCACATCCAGTCTCAGCTTAAACACCTCCAGGGATGGAGAATCCCCCCCTTCCCTGGGCAGCCCATTCCAATGGCTGAGCACCCTCTCTGCAAAGAAATTCTTCCTAATGTCCAACCTAACCCTCCCCTGGCACAGCTGCAGACCCAGCCCTCTTGTCTTGCTGATGGTTGCCTGGGAAAAGAGGCCAGAGTAGACCAGTTATGATGATCAATATGGCCAAGGCTGAGATGTTGTTTCAGGGAGCCCTTGTATCTCCTCTTTGGGGCTCCTCTCTTGCAGCAGCCGGTGGCAAGTTCACCATAAAGCAAGATCTTAGGGAGGGGGTGGTTGGTCCTTCATCCTGGAGACGTGCCCTGCCCAACACAGCTGTGTCCTCAGCAACATGGCCTCAATACTTGTGACTGCTGCTTGTTCTAGAACAGATGGATTGGTCACATCATCTGCCCAGGGGATGTTTAGGATTGTTCGGAGGCAGCGTTGATGGAAGCGTTCCAGGAGTCGCAGGTGGTGGTGGTAGATGACCCATGGTTTGGAACCATACAAGAGAGTAGACAGCACTATGGCTCTGTAAACACTGATCTTGGTGCTTTTCTTCAAGTGTTTATTTTGCCAAACTCTTTTATGAAGCTTTCTGAAAGCTCTCTATGCCTTTGCTAACCTGATCTCCCCATCAATCTCACCATCCGAGGAGGTGAGGCTGCCTAGGGAATTAAACTGCTGGACTGATTTGAGCTCTGATTGATCAATGGTGATATGGGGATGATGGAACCATCATCCTGCATCAACCTGAGGTGCAGGTTGATGGAGAACCTCTGTCTTCTTCAAGCTGACTTCCAGCCCAAAGAGCTCAGCAGCGTCTGCAAAGCAGGGTGTTAAACGCTGCAGAGCTGCTTCTGTGTGGGCCACAAGGATTCCTAAGGAATACTCAGCTTTTAATCCCAGAGACGAGGCTGAGCTGCTGAAAAGCGGGGTGTGAGAAGCTGGAATCACCTTATCCCCGAGCAGCTGGAATCACCTTATCCCTGAGCAGCTGGAATCACCTTATCCCCGAGCAGCTGGAATCACCTGATCACTGAACAGTTGGAATCACCTTATCCCTGAGCAGCTGGAATCACCTTATCCCCGAGCAGCTGGAATCACCTGATCACTGAGCAGCTGGAATCACCTGATCACTGAGCAGCTGGAATCACCTTATCCCCGAGCAGCTGGAATCACCTTATCCCCGAACAGTTGGAATCACCTGATCACTGAGCAGCTGGAATCACCTTATCCCCGAGCAGCTGGAATCATCACTGAGCAGCTGGAATCACCTGATCACTGAACAGTTGGAATCACCTTATCCCTGAGCAGCTGGAATCACCTTATCCCCGAGCAGCTGGAATCACCTGATCACTGAGCAGCTGGAATCACCTTATCCCTGAGCAGCTGGAATCACCTTATCCCCGAGCAGCTGGAATCACCTTATCCCTGAGCAGCTGGAATCACCTTATCCCTGAGGAACTGGAATCACCTTATCCCCGACCGCTGACTCAGGCGAGGGGGGGATGAGGAGGGAGAGGATTTTTTTCCCCTGCAGTTGCTGAGCTTGTAACCTGTTCCCTGGAACCGTAAAGCACCGGGGGAACATCCCGCCCTCATCCAGCTCCGTTTATCTCCGCGTGGGGAGCACGTGAGGGATTCTCGGGAACGGCCTCGGGGGGAGCTTTTCCCCGGAGTTCACAGTCCATCGGAGCGCTGATAAGTGTTCAAAGGTGACGGCCCGAAACCTGCGGGGAGAGGAGGGGGGGGAACAGGCTCTCTTTGTGAGGCTCCTGCTGCTCCCGGGATTCCTGGGCTCCCAGCCTTCAATGGAACCTTTCATTCCCAAAACGCTCCAGGAAGCTCCTCAACCTTTGTCCTGACGGAGCCGCGTCCCTGCCCCGGCCAAAATCTGGCCACAAGTGGCGGGGACTTCAAGCCCTGGGGATTTTTGGGTGGTTGGGTTGGACCCGGGGTTGGCAGCGTGACCTTGCCGGAGATTTCAACCTAAAAAAGAGGTTGGAGAGAGAGAGATGGGAAGTAGATCCATGAAAAGCACTGGGAAATGGTGATTGAGTCCTTTTCCTAACAGGGACTGGGAGCACAGCATCGGGAATGTGGAGGGATAGAGATGGGAAGTAGATCCATGAAAACCACTGGGAAATGGTTATTTGGTGCTTTTTTCTAATAGGGATTGGGAGCACAGCACTGGGAATGTGGAGGGAGGGAGATGGGAAGTAAATCCATGAAAAGCCCTGGGAAATGGTGATTGGGTCCTTTTCCTTACAGGAACTGGGACCACAGCACTGGAAATTTGGAGGGAGAGAGATGGGAATCAGATCCATGAAAATCACTGGGAAATGGTGATTTGGTCCTTTTTTCTAATAGGGATTGGGAGCACAGCACTGGGAATGTGGAGGGAGAGAGATGGATGGGAATTAGATCCATGAAAAGCACCAGGAAATGGTGATTTGGTCCATTGCCTAATAGGGATCAGGAGCACAGCATTGGGAATGTGGAGGGAGGGAGATGGGAAGTAGATCCATGAAAAGCCCTGGGAAATGGTGATTGGGTCCTTTTCCTTACAGGAACTGGGAGCACAACACTGGAAATTTGAAGGGAGAGAGATGGGAATTAGATCCATGAAAACCACTGGGAAACAGTGATTGGGTCCTTTTCCTAACAGGGATTGGGAGCACAGCAGTGGAAATTTGGAGGGAGAGAGATGAGAAGTAGATCCATGAAAAGCACTGGGAAATGGTGATTGGGTCCTTTTCCTAATAGGGATCAGGATCACAGCACCAGGAATTTGGAAGGAGAGAGATGGGAAGTAGATCCATGAAAATCATTGGGAAATGGTGATTTGGTGCTTTTCCAAATAGAGACTGGGAGCACAAGACTGGGAATGTGGAGGGAGAGAGATGGGAAGTAGATCCATGAGAACCACTGAGAAATGGTGGCAATTTTGGGGTAAAAGAAAAGAAAAAAAGAACAAAAAATGATTTTCCAGGAAGACAAGTGGAAAACTCCCCCTCCATCTCCGACCAAATTCATTCCCATCACAAGCCTGGCCATGCTCCTGGTCCTCCTGTCCATCTGCACATGGACCTTCCCTCTGCCTTGGCCCCTGGGTGACACCTCCCTGGCTGCTCACCTGGAAATTCCGGGCTCAGAGGGGTTGGATTTCCTGGGAATATTAAAAGCTGTGGGCTCAGGACTCGTCCCTTCCTTCCTTCTCCCTGGGTTTGGGCAGAATTTGTCTGAACCCCAACCAGGACAGGTAATCCCAGCATTAAGTCTTTCCAGGACTCCTGGGATTCCTGGAGCCTCTTTGTGTTGCTCCCCAATCCCGAAGCATCTCCCTGGTTATCCCAGCCTTGATTCCTCCTCTGGAGGTGGGAGAAAAGCCCCTGATTGAGAGCAAGGCTTTTTGCCTCTGGACTGGGAGGTTGGAGTGGCTGAAAATCTGCTCCTCCTCAGGGCTGCTAAAAAAGGGACATGTTGGTGTTCAACTCATGTAGCTTTTGTTTCCAGCTCTCGGTTGTTTTCCTCAGGCCTTTCTTTCCTGAACAAAGCAAAGGCTTGGCTGGCCATTCAGTCCTTTATCAGAGGGGATGGCTCGAAAAATGACATTTCTGATGGAAAATTCCAGCCTCCATCAGGTGAAAAAAAACCCCAACCCTTTATTTTCGGTGTCAATCAGTGCAGGCACAATGAAGGACCCAATTATTCGAAGCAATCCATGATTAGGGGCTATTTTTTCCCTGCTGTCCTGTAACATAAACTCTGAAAGAAATCATCACAGGGATACAATAATAAAATAACCCCCCCCCCAGCACTTGCAGACTGGAAGGAACAGGGTAAAATTCAAGCTGCCCTGACAGAAGTGGAGATAAATCCCTTCCTATTGGGATATTTTAGCATTTCAGGTCACTGTTTCATTGGAAATGGAAATAAGGGACTCAAACATGGAAGGAGAGTCACCGGCTGCTGGGGAGGGATTTAAAGCACCATTTACACCCTGAAATCAGGGGAACTTTGGCTTTTCTTCCCTTTGTCTGGGTGGGGTGGTTTGGGTTTGTCCTGTTTTGGTTTGTTGTGCTGCTGTCGCTGTCCCAGGGATCCATAAGGTCTCGTTTTCCCTTGGATGTGGGAATGAGGACGGAGCTGGGATTGGGAGTTGTGGTGCCAGGGCAGCAACCTGGGAGAGTGGGAGCTGTCCCTGCCCAGGGCAGGAATTTGGAATGAGATGATCTTTAAGGTCCCTTCTAATCCCTTCTGGGATTCTGGGATTCACGGGAGCCAGGTGGAGTGTGTTGAGCACGTGACCAGAATTTGGTCCTCACAACTTTTATAATTCCCTGGAAAAATGGGTTCTGGTCTCCAGGGAACTAAACCAGGGGTGTTATTAATAGTCACAGTATGAACATTGATATCCTTATTTTCATTTTGAGTCTCTCTCAGGCTTTTCCTTGAGCTCAGCACACTCAAAAGTCTCTATCCAGCTGTGGGAAGGGACTGGGACTCCCCAGGAACTCTTTATTCCTTTAATGTGGGAAGAAATGAGCTTTATGGTATGCAAAAACCTGCTGGGGATCTGGGGGGTTCACCTGGAGAAGGGAAGGCTCTGGAGAGACCTGAGAGCCCCTTGCAGGGCCTGAAGGGGCTCCAGGAGAGCTGGAGAGGGACTGGGGCCAAGGGATGGAGGGACAGGACACAGGGAATGGCTTCCCACTGGAAAAGTGGAGATTTAGATGGGATATTGGGAACTAATTTATGCAGCATTTCCTGCTGTTCTCAGATCCTTGTTTTTAAATTTCCTGCTACCTTAAAAACTTGCATTGAAAAGAAATCTCATAGTAAAAAGAACTTGTGTTAAGAATTAAATTGGGTCTCAGTGCAATTCCTGAACATCCTTGTAGGATGAAAATATTTCGATAAGAAAACCCTGGAATTTTTCCTTCCCTTCAGCAAAAATAGAGATGTTATTAAATATTTACAAACAGTTTGGATATTTCCTTTATATATATATATATATATATATATTTATATTTATATATATATATTCCCTTTTTTTTCCACACCTGATGGCTGTAAATTTGGATTTTCCTTAAATTTGTTTCCTTCAGGTGGAAGTTGGAGAGATCCTGGTGCCCCTTCAGCTCATTCCACACTTCCCGAGGGCCATCCAGAAAATCCACCAGGATACTGGAGAGTTCCACCCCATAACAATTTTTTTGTTGCCTCAAGAAAAAGGTGGAATTTGTATTCCAACAATGTCCCTCAGCCAAGGAAAAGAACAAAGGAGCGGAATGAGGGGGGAAAAGAAAGAGGAGAAAGAAAGAAAAGAAACCCCTTTGGAACATTCCCTTTTTGCCAGGATTTGAGGCATTTTCAGTGTAGGGACACAGGATCAAAATTCCTGGTGAGGACTGGGGGAGATTTATTCTTTCTCTCTCCTCTTATCTCCAGTTTTCTCCATCTGATCCCAGTTGAGGGACAGTTTTCCAGCTTCTCAGCTGGTGGAAATTTATCCTTTCCTGCCCAAGGGGAAACCAGGAATGTCAGTTTAGGGTGTTCTGGCTAAAAAATGCAATAAAGATGTTTGGGGGTGGCTGAGGTTGTTCTGAGGCCGGGGGTGATCAGGTCATGGAATCATGGAATGGGTTGGGTTGGAAGAGACCTTGAAGATCATCCAATCCCACCCTCTGCCACGGGCAGGGACACCTTCCACTAGCCCAGGTTGCTCCAAACCCTGTCCAACCTGGCCTTGGACACTTCCAGGAATGGAGCCTTAAAGATCATCCAGTTCCAATCCTTATCCTAAATAAATCCCTCCTCTCTGGGAGTGGAATTAATTTTCCTCAGTGAAGACACTTGGTGTTTGCTGAGGTATCTTGTGCTATCCAACATATCCATGGGAGCCTGGCAGAGGGGACACTGGATTTAAGGAGACCCTTTGGAGTGGCAGCTGGAGGCCAGGCAGTGCAATCCCAGAATCCCAGAATCCCTGGGGTTGGGCCTGAGCAAAGCCCAGGGAAATCAAGGGGAAAATCTCCTCCCTTGGACATCTCTGAGCTCGGGATTCAGACCTGCTGGGGGATGGGGGGGCTGAGAGGGTCTGTCAGGGGCTGCAGACACACATGGGCAGGTCATGACTGATGGAATCATGGAATCATGGAATCATGGAATCACTGGGGTCGGAAAAGCCCTCCAAGGTCCCCGAGTCCCCCCTGTGCCCGATGCCCACCTTGTCCCCCAGCCCAGAGCACTGAGTGCCACATCCAGGCCTTCCTGGGACACCTCCAGGGCTGGGCACTCCAAACCTCCCTGGGCAGCCCCTGCCAAGGCCTGACCACCCTTTCCAGGGAGAAATTCCTGCTGATGTCCCACCTGCCCCTCCCCTGGCACAGCCTGAGGCCGTTCCCTCTCCTCCTGTCCCTTGTGCCCTGGGAGCAGAGGTTGACCCCACCTTGCTCCAACCTCCTGTCAGGTAGAACCCAAACCTGTTTCTCTGATTTTCCCCAAACCCTCACTTGAAATATGGAACTAAATCCACGGAAGAGCTTGTTCTTTTTCCCAGGAGACCTTAACAATGGTGAGAATACAGGAGAAAACCCAGAGCAGAACTCAGAGCTATTTCTGACCCAAGGGGTCCTGCAAGGGTGTTTGGTCATCATGGAATCATGGAATTGAATTCCTGAGGTTGGAAAAGCCCTCCCAGCCCATGGATCCCCCCTGTTCCCCATCCCCACCGTGTCCCCCAGCCCAGAGCACTGAGTGCCACGGCCAGGCCTTCCTGGGACACCTCCAGGGCTGGGCACTCCAAACCTGCCTGGGCAGCCCCTGCCAGTGTCTGACCACCTTTCCATGGAGAAATTGCTCCTGGTGTCCCACCTGAGCCTCCCCTGGCACAGCCTGAGGCTGTTCCCTCTCCTCCTGTCCCTTGTTCCCTGGGATCAGAGCCCGACCCCCCCCCTTGCTGCCACCTCCCTTCGGGCAGCTGGAAAGAGCAAAAAGCTCTTCCCTGAGCTTCTTTTTCTGCAGGTTAAACATTCCCTGCTCCTCATGGGGCTTAACTCCAAACCACTGAATCCCTCTGGTGCTGGAATGCTGGTCCTTCAGTGGGATGGCAGCAGTTTGTAGGAGAACAGCCCGGATGGTCCGAGGCAGGGAAGCAGCCGGAGCTGTGTCCCATTATTACAGAAACGAAGGCACAGACAAATTTTTGGATCCCACTGGCAGCTCTGTCCCATTGTCTGAGCTCAGGCCACTCGGAGCAACAGAGGGAGAAAGGCAAGAAATGCTCTGCCTCATTAGAGGAGGTCCCTGCCAAAAAACTTCGGGATCACGGTGGAAAGGGAGGCTCCGAGTGACATTTCCCACACGGCATCAGCGGCGCTGCACGGGCAACACCAACCGAGAGGGGGAGGTTTCATCGGGCCCCGTGGGTGCCAGGCTGGGTGTCCAGATGAAAAGTTGACCTTTCTAAACCGAAATGTTTCCCTCCAGGAGAGTGGAAATGTTTTTGACTCCGTTCCAGTCCGAGAGCAAAACAAATGGCAAAGCACCAAGAGGCTCCTTGTGCAAGAGCAGCGTCCCTGCCCCGCGTGCTGCTGCATTTATTGCTTTGTTTGTTCAGCACAGCTGAGCTTTTGCAGTGGAAAGTTTGCCATGGGGAGGGTTTTGGGGTGGGTTTGAAGGCTGGGATAAGGCTGGGCATGGCTGGGATTTCTTCTCTTCCCTCCGAGGGAGATAAATGGATCCGTGTCCAGATTCCGTCGTTGGATTCCAGACTCGCCCCTTGAAGGTGCTTTTTAGGCTCTTTCAGGTGCTCATCTTTGGGTAGGAATGAAAGTCAGTGTTGTCCTCTTTCTCCAAAGACTCTAGAGGGAGCCTAAAGGATTGATTTGAGCTGGACAACTCCGGGGCTGAACTGAGGGAAAACGAATCCCATTTTCCCTGCCCAGCCCCTGCTGCTGCTCAGACTCCAGTCGAAGACACTACACCAAGTCCCAGAGTTTCTAGGAAGGTAATAAAGGAAGGAATTTATGATTTCAGAGGATTGTAAACATCCAGACCCTTAATCCCAGCAGATAGCCTTGACAAAACCAGAAGGGCTGCGTGGACAGAAGAGCCTTGACACAGAAAGTTGTTCCAGCACTTCTGTGAGGTGTCAGCAAGTTTTAACTGAGCTTGGCCTGGAGATGTTCAACTGGTTGGAACTAATCCATGTCCAGAAGAGGTGAATCAGTGTCTAGCAATTCACTAACCAGTTGCTCAAGTGCTGGTTGCTAAAAAATCTGCATTTCGTTGCCTGGGTGGGTAAAGTCCAGTTTAACACACCAAGGAATCCAAGGAATCAGCCCCCAAACTCTTGAGAGCTGCTGAGCACAGGAAGGGGGGCTCTCAAGCAGAACATCCCAGGCTGGACCATAAACCTTCCTGGTGTGAGGTGAGACACCAGGAGGGGGTGAAGATGGGCAGGGAAAGGTGCTGGGGGAGCTAAAGGGCAGCTGGGCCCTGGGTGACAAAATTGGCCCTGAGAGGTTCAAGCTCAATGGAAAAAATCAAAGGTCTCTGTCCATCCAAGGGCATCAGGTCCCTGATTAAATCTGCTGGGAATAGTGAGAGCAGGAGCTCAGACTGCTGCTTGAATTCCCATTTATTCCTTGTACATTATGGAGCAAATTTTCCCGAAAAAGAGGGGATTTATATTAAAGAGAGAAGAAAATCTCTGCTGTGTTGGGTTGGTTACAGGCACAGACTTGCCACCAACTTACTGAATGAGCTTAGGGGGTTGTTCACATCATTTCTCTTCCCAGGACACAAAACTGGACAAGAAATGAAACCCCTTGATTAGGATTTGAGTGAATTGAAACCCCAAAACCTAAGAACCCCTTTCCTGTGGGACAATTCCACCAGGTTGGATTGAACTTGAGTATTAGGACAGTTAAAATTCGAGAGGAGATTCAAGGTGAAATTAGAGAGAAGATTCAACCTGGATAGTCAGAAAACCCTATTAAAAAAAAAAAAAGAATATAAATCCCAGTATTCCCTAATATTGGTGTTGACCTTCCCAGCTAAACTGTGGGAATGATCCAACCCTCCTGCAGCTGAGGGTACCAGGATGCATTTTTCTCTCTCATCCAAGGGAGGGTTTTAGTTCTGGAGCCCCTGGATGGGCCGTGGTTCCTCCATATCCAACAGGACACCTCCTGGAGCCACCTGAGAGGAACATCCCTGGTCACATCCCAGAAGTGACTCACCATTCCCAGAGGAAATGCAGTGGCAGGGGTGAGTAAGGCCTGAGTGTCCCCCTGCTGTCACTCTTAACCTGTTCTTTAAAGAAATAAACAAACAAACTCATCTCCTGGGGGACTTTCAGGAATTCTGGTGACTTTTAATTCCCACTTTGTGATTCAGGCTCTGGCTTGAATGCAGAAATTGCTCCAAATTAATCCCGGGGTCTCATGTCTGAACTGGTTCTCTGGGCATCAGAATATTTGTGCCAACTCTTCCTCTCCCCTGGCCTGAAGAAGGTGCAGCTCCAACAGGTTTGGGGGATGGATTTGCCAGGTCCAGCCTTGATTTTAGAACTCGAGTTCACCCAGAGAGAAATAAGGAGAACATGATGTTGGGAGGGTCCTGAGGAAAATTAAAGGGAAAAGATTTCCCTGACAAGGAGATTGTTATGGGAGGGAAGGGAAAGGGAAAGGGGAAAAGAAGGAGGAGAAGGAGGAGAAGAAAGGAAGAGAAGAAGGAAAAGGAGGAAGAGGAGGAGGAGGAAAAGGAGGAGGAAAAGGAGGAGAAAAGGAGGAGAAGGATAAGGTGGAGAAGGAGAAGAAAGAGGGAGGAGAGGGAGGAGAAGGAGGAGAAGGAGGAGAAGGAGGAGGAGGAGGAGAAGGAGAAGGAGAAGGAGAAGGAGAAGGAGAAGGAGAAGGAGGAGAAGGAGGAGAAGGAGAAGGAGAAGGAGAAGGAGAAGGAGAAGGAGAAGGAGAAGGAGAAGGAGAAGGAGAAGGAGAAGGAGAAGGAGAAGGAGAAGGAGAAGGAGAAGGAGAAGGAGAAGGAGAAGGAGAAGGAGAAGGAGAAGGAGAAGGAGAAGGAGAAGGAGAAGGAGAAAGAGGAGGAGAAAGAGGAGGAGAAAGAGGAGGAGAAAGAGGAGGAGAAGGAGAAGAAGGAGAAGGAGAAGAAGGAGAAGGAGAAGAAGGAGAAGGAGAAGAAGGAGAAGGAAAAGGAGGAAGAAGAGAAGGAGGAGAAAGAATACATAGGGGGAAAAGGGGAAGAATAAACTTGCAGGACTCCATCCAAGCATCCTGGTGCTGATCAGAACAGCTTTTCTCTCTGTCTTGGGATGAACACAGGCAGTGCCAACACTGGGGGCTGGGCAGGAAGGACAGGGGCAGGTTTGTGGTGCCCCCTGGTAAACTCCCCCTGGTACATTCCCAGGGGCACAGAAAGCTCCACCAAAGCTGGGCAGAAAGTCCCCCCAGCCCAGCCCAGGCCAGAGTGTTTTGCTCAGCGTTGCATTTTGGGGAAGATTTATGGCTCCTGCTCCAGGAATTCAGCAGATGAGTCAAGCAGAAAGTGTCTTTTTGCTCCCAGCTGGTGACCAGAACCACCGAGGAACGAAGGGATTGGGGGGTTATAAAAGCAGGATGTGACAGAGCTGGGAATTGATCCCAACCCCTCGAATCCCTGAGGGCTCCAAATAAGGTCGTCAATGAATTTTCCCCCCCTGTGCCAGGAGTGTCAAGTTGAAATCAAGCTCTCTGGATTCCTTTATCCCACATCAAAGAGCAGCTCCAGATGTTTTGCTTCACCAAACCCAGCCAAGCCACCTTCAGGTGGGACTGTCAAGCTTGGCCTGATGCTCCTCTGGTGACTATTTGCAAATAAACCTTTAAAAGGTTTGAACATTCAAAAGTAACCTGTAATTTGCCTTAGAGGGGACTTTTTATACATATAAAAAGAGCACGAGCCCTTTGTATATATAAGGGACACTTGGACAGGTAAAGTTCCCATCCAAGCCCGTTGCAGCTTAATTATTAATGCTTTAATAGGTATTTCAGGATGAGAATCCTCTTAATTAATGAATATTAACTCCCTCTATGTTAAACATCCAGTATTTAATTCTGAATCCTTGCTCCCCTCCAAGGAATGTTTGGGCCAAGTCATCCCATTCAGGCAGAGTGTCCTGAACTGGGAGGAAAAGCTGATCCAGAATAAAATTAAAGGCATTTTTTTCAGGGTTAGTTTTAACTCCAGAGGTTTTTATTGTGTATTTTTAATTTCTGCCCAGCTTTGGTGGAGCTTTCTGTGCCCCTGGGAATTTACTAGGGGGGCACCACAGACCTGCCCCTGTCCTGTCCTTCCTGCCCAGCCCCCAGTGTTGGCACTGCCCGTGTTCATCCCAAGACAGAGAGAAAAGCTGTTCTGATCAGCACCAGGATGCTTGGATGGAGTCCTGCAAGTTTATTCTTCCCCTTTTCCCCCTATGTATTCTTTCATCTCCTTCTCTTCTTCCTCCTTTTCCTTCCCCTTCTTCTCCTTCTCCTTCTTCTCCTTCTCCTTCTTCTCATTCTCCTTCTTCTCATTCTCCTTCTCATTCTCCTCCTCCTCCCCCCTCTTTCTTCTTCTTCTTCTTCTTCTCCTTCTCCTTCTCCTTCTCCTTCTCCTTCTCCTTCTCCTTCTCCTTCTCCTTCTCCTTCTCCTTCTCCTTCTCCTTCTCCTTCTCCTTCTCCTCCTCCTTCTCCTTCTCCTTCTCCTCTTCCTTCTCCTTCTTCCCCTTCTCCTCCTCCTCTTCCTCCTTCTCCTTCTCCTCCTTCTCCTTTCTCCTCTTCTTTCTCTCTCTCCTTCCCCTCTTCCTTCTCCTTCTCCTTCTCCTCTTCCTCCTCTTTCTCCTCCTTCTCCTCCTTCTCCTCCTCCTCCTCCTCCAGCCAGGAGCTCTCAGGCAGATGAGAGGTGCTGAGATCCATCCCTGGGATCCTGAGCACTGGTCCATATCCCATCCCTGCCTGTTCCCACATTCCCTGAGCTCCAACCTGCAGGGGAGGTGTTTGTGTTGCCCCCACAAGTGCAAATATTTGCCTCGTTCTCCCAGGAAAACTTTTACTGCAGAGCAAATAAAAACCCCCAAATCCGTGTCACGCCGAAAAATCGGCTTCTCTGCCACCAGAGGTTGGGTTTGTTGGGGGGTTTTCCCTCTGGGAAGTTCTATTCCATGGAATTTTTAGAGGTGTTAGGAAAATCCTAAATCACTGAGGTTGGAAAAGACCTCCAGGATCAGCAAATCCAGCTTTTAACCAAATCCCCCATTCCCACTAAACCGGATTGTGAAATGTCCCGTCCACTCCTGGTTTGGGAAGGTTTGGGAAGGGAAGGTTTGGGAAGGTTTGGGAAGGTTTGGGAAGGTTTGGGAAGGGAAGGTTTGGGAAGGTTTGGGAAGGTTTGGGAAGGTTTGGGAAGGTTTGGGAAGGTTTGGGAAGGGAAGGGAAGGGAAGGGAAGGGAAGGGAAGGGAAGGGAAGGTTTGGGAAGGGAAGGTTTGGGAAGGGAAGGGAAGGGAAGGGAAGGGAAGGGAAGGGAAGGGAAGGTTTGGGAAGGGAAGGTTTGGGAAGGGAAGGGAAGGTTTGGGAAGGGAAGGGAAGGTTTGGGAAGGGAAGGTTTGGGAAGGGAAGGTTTGGGAAGGGAAGGGAAGGTTTGGGAAGGGAAGGGAAGGTTTGGGAAGGGAAGGTTTGGGAAGGGAAGGTTTGGGAAGGGAAGGGAAGGGAAGGTTTGGGAAGGGAAGGGAAGGGAAGGGAAGGGAAGGGAAGGGAAGGGAAGGTTTGGGAAGGGAAGGTTTGGGAAGGGAAGGTTTGGGAAGGGAAGGGAAGGTTTGGGAAGGGAAGGTTTGGGAAGGGAAGGTTTGGGAAGGGAAGGTTTGGGAAGGTTTGGAAAGGTTTGGGAAGGTTTGGGAAGGTTTGGGAAGGGAAGGGAAGGTTTGGGAAGGGAAGGTTTGGGAAGGGAAGGTTTGGGAAGGGAAGGGAAGGTTTGGGAAGGTTTGGGAAGGTTTGGGAAGGGAAGGGAAGGTTTGGGAAGGTTTGGGAAGGTTTGGGAAGGTTTGGGAAGGGAAGGGAAGGGAAGGGAAGGGAAGGTTTGGGAAGGGAAGGTTTGGGAAGGGAAGGTTTGGGAAGGGAAGGGAAGGGAAGGTTTGGGAAGGTTTGGGAAGGGAAGGTTTGGGAAGGGAAGGTTTGGGAAGGGAAGGGAAGGTTTGGGAAGGGAAGGGAAGGTTTGGGAAGGGAAGGTTTGGGAAGGTTTGGGAAGGTTTGGGAAGGTTTGGGAAGGGAAGGTTTGGGAAGGGAAGGGAAGGGAAGGGAAGGGAAGGTTTGGGAAGGGAAGGGAAGGTTTGGGAAGGGAAGGTTTGGGAAGGGAAGGTTTGGGAAGGGAAGGTTTGGGAAGGGAAGGTTTGGGAAGGTTTGGGAAGGTTTGGGAAGGTTTGGGAAGGTTTGGGAAGGTTTGGGAAGGTTTGGGAAGGTTTGGGAAGGGAAGGGAAGGGAAGGGAAGGGAAGGGAAGGGAAGGGAAGGGAAGGGAAGGGAAGGGAAGGGAAGGGAAGGGAAGGGAAGGGAAGGGAAAGTTTGGAAAGGAAGATTTGGGAAGGTTTGGGAAGGTTTGGGAAGGGAAGGTTTGGGATTTATGAACACATACTATTACATTAAATATTTTTATTTTAATTTTTATATATATAAAAACTATAAATTAATTAACATTCATAATATTATAATACACATTTTTATTTTATTTTTAATAATGTATATTAAATCTATATTAATTAACATTTATAATAATAGAATACATGCTTTTATTTTATTCAAATAATATACATAAAAAGTGCATTAATTAACATTATTTATATTATAATACATATATTTATTTATTTTAATCTTAGCATGTATATAAAATACAAGTTAACATTCATAATAATACAATATTTTAAATTAAGGTATATAAAACATCGATTAATTAACATTTCTATTACAATAAATATTTTTATTTATTTTAATTTTTAGAATTATATAAAAGATAAATTAAACAATCATAATATTACAACACATACTTTTATTTTTAAATAATTTATATAAAATGTGCATTAATTAACATTTATAAAATTGCAATAAATATTTTCATTAATTTAAATTTTTAGAATGTATATACAATATAAATCAATTAACATTCATAGTATTATAATACCTATTTTTATTTTTTAATAATGGATATACAGTATGCATTAATATTCGTGATATTATAATACATAACTTTATTTTAAAATAATGTATATGAAACGTGCATTAATTCGTGATATTATAATACATAACTTTATTTTAAAATAATGTATATGAAACGTGCATTAATTAACATTTATCATATTACAATAAACATTTTTATTTATTTTATTTTTAGAATGTATATACATATACATTAACATTTTTACTATTATAATATATATTTTTATTTTTAAATAATGCATATAAAATGTAAGTTAACATTTATAATATTATGATACATATTTTTATTTTATTTTTAATAATGTATATACCTGTTTAGAATGTATATAAATCTACATTAATTAAAACTTTTATATTATATTATATTTATTATAGAAGCTGAAAAAGAACTGAAAAACATTAAAAACCAAGGAGGGAAGAAAGCTTTTCTAATCACCATTAGATTTATATACTATATTATTATTATAATATTATTTTAAAATATATATTTACATATTCTATTATTTTATATACTGTTATTTATATATTGTTCCATATATTATATTATATTTTATTAGATTATGTTTATTATAGAAGCTGAAAAAGAACTGATAATCACTAAAAAAACAAGGGGGGGAAAAGGTTTTTTAATCATCATTAGACTTATAAAATACATTATTATTTTTATAGTATTTATATAGTATTTGAAAATATGAATTTATATTCTATTTTTATTATATTATATTATATATAATTATATAACATAATATAATATGATATAATATTAGATTATATATATTATTTATATTATATTATATAATATATTATTGATATGATGTGATATGATATGATATGATATGATATGATATTTATTATAGAAGCTGAAAAAGAACTGAAAACCACTAAAAATCAAGGGGGGAGAAAGGTTTTCTAATCACCATTAGACTTATATAATACATTGTTATTTTTATAGTATTTATATAGTATTTATATAGAATTTTAAAACATGAATTTATATATTATTTTTATTATTGTATATATAATTATATAATATAATATATATTATTTCTATTCTATTCTATTATATTACATTACATAACATTATATATATTATATTATAGTATAGTATAGTATAGTATAGTATATTATATTATAGTATATTATATTATAGTATATTATAGTATCGTATATTATATTATATTATATTATATTATATTATATTATATTATATTATATTATATTATATTTATTATAGAAGCTGGAAAAGAACTGAAAAACATGAAAAACCAAGGGGGGAGAAAGGTTTTCTAATCACCATTAGACTTATATAATACATTATTATTTATATAGTATTTATATAGTATTTATTATATAATTATTTATAATAAAATTATTTAATATAATTAATATATATATTAATATATAAAAATATAATCATTTATTATATAATTGTTTATTATATAATATATATTATTTATTTTATCTTATTTCATATTATTTTTATTATATTATATTATATTTATTACAGAAGCTGAAAAAGAACTGAAACCCACTAAAAACCAAGGGGGGGGGAAGGTTTTTCCCTGGTCACTTTGGGACTCGTTGTCCCCCAGGCTGGAACCAAACTCTGCTCCCGTCCCTGACCCCGCCTGGGCTGCCAAGGCCCGTTCCCGTGGGTCAATCTTTAACTTCTGCTCCTGGGAAATGAGTAACTGAGGAATGAGGAGCTGTGTTCCTGCGGGAGCCCTTCCCTGGATTTAACAAGGTATTGAACAGGGCCAAGGGCCGGGTCCTGCCCCTGGGCCACAACAACCCCCGGCAGCTCCAGGCTGGGCCAGAGGGGCTGGAGAGCAGCCAGGCAGGAAGGGAGCTGGGAGTGGGGATGGACAGGGAGCTGAACAGGAGCCAGAGTGTGCCCAGGGGGACAAGAGGGCCAATGGATCCTGGCCTGGCTCAGGAACAGGGTGGCCAACAGGGCCAGGGAAGGGATTCTGCCCCTGGACTCAGCGCTGGGGAGGCCACCCCTGGAGTGCTGGGTCCAGTTCTGGGCCCTCAGCTCAGGAAGGACATGGAGGGGCTGGAGCAGGTGCAGGGAAGAGCAACAAGGCTGGGGAAGGGACTGGAGCACAATTCCCATGAGGAGAGGCTGAGGGAGCTGGGGGGGCTCAGCCTGGAGAGGAGGAGGCTCAGGGGAGACCTCCTCACTCTCTGCAACTCCCTGACAGGAGGGGGGAGCCAGGGGGGGTTGGTCTCTTTTCCCATCAGCAAGACAAGAGGGCTGGGTCTGCAGCTGTGCCAGGGGAGGGTTAGGTTGGACATTAGGAAGAATTTCTTTGCAGAGAGGGTGCTCAGCCATTGGAATGGGCTGCCCAGGGAAGTGGGGGATTCTCCATCCCTGGAGGTTTTTAAGATGAGACTGGATGTGGCATCAGTGCCATGGGCTGGGAACCACAGCGGGGTTGGATCAAGGGTTGGACTGGATGATCTCGGAGGTCCCTTCCAACCCAGCTGATTCTATATTCCCACTTTTGCTGGGCTAAGCGGGATCTCTTGGCACGGCCCCCTTTTGTCTCCCGTGTCCTTGTCTCCCGCTCTGCTCCGGGGGCTGTTTTGCTCGGGATAACCATCGCTTTTTGGGCTGGGACACTCCATCCCAAGGTTCAAGCCGTGCCCCTCGGGATGGAAAGAACGGGGCCGTTCATTACCAGGCGCTCCGAGATAATTTATTCATGGCCTTAATCACCCCCAACGAACCGGCCACCCCTGCCCACGAGATAATTTATTCATGGCCTTAATCACCCCCGACAAAGTGGCCATCCCTGCCCCCAGGAGCTTTTCCAGGGAGTTATTTTTAGGTCTCTCGGTGTTCTTGGTGGGATGGGGAAGGACACGGGGCAGGAGGTTCAGGGGTGGAACCGGCTGAGTTCATCCAGATCCAAAGGCAGAAATTCTCCGGAGTCAGGGCAGGGACAAGGTGCTTTCCAAGGGTATTTATGGTCGGACTCGATGATCTCAGAGGCTTTTTCCAACCTCAGTGGCTCTGTGATTCTCTTCATCCCATCCCTGGAAGCGTCCAAGGCCAGGGTGGAGCTACCTGGGATGGTGGCACTGGATGAGCTTTAATGTCCCTTCCAACCCAAACCATCCTGGGATTCTTTGATTCCATAAGGATGTGCTTTTTCCTGAAGAAATCAATGATCCCACCCCCTCTCTTCTTTCCCAAGAGTTGTCACTCCCGTGTCTTGTACCTTCCCAAATCCATGGAATGTGGGTGGTGACACGGATGGAGTGAGTTGGTTGGTTCTCAGCCACTGTGTTGTCATCCCACGGCACAGGGAGCAGGGAGAGGATCCCTCCTTTTGGCAGCAGGATGGACTTCCAATTTTTATCAGTCTGGGAATGGGATCTCGGAGGGGGAAAGACGAAACAAGGGCCGTGGTTTGGACACCCAACCCCTGGAACACCAAGGATGAGGAAGCTCAGCTGGCTCTGCTGGTGAACTTATCACCAACTTGCCCCTGTGGCACCCAAATTAAAGTGCCAGGGAGGAAAAATGTGGGAAATATGGAAACGGGGCACATCTATGTCACCAAAAATCAAATGTGGCTCCTCCGTGTCATCAAAAACATGTCCAGTCATGTCTGGGGGATTGGTTGTTCTCTGCTGACCCCACACCCTTGGCTTGTCCCAAAAGGGTTTCTGTGCCCAAAGGTGTCCAGAAAGGGTCCCCAATCTCCCAGAAACCCTGGTTTGGAGAAAAAGAAGCCTGGATTCTTCTTGATTTCCACGAGACCTTGTTTCAAAGACTTCATCAGCACTTACTTAAGAACAGTGACTTAATCCTTCTGTGCTTCAAGTCCCCCTCTGAGGACTGAGGGTGATGCAACACTTTATATCCAGGGATTCATCCCAAATTGTGTTTCCAAGCCCATTTCCCGCAGCACCTGACTCAGCAAAGCCATTGGATAAGGATGGGAAGCAACCAGCTCCTTGCATTTAAAAGTGACAAATAATTCCTTGTTTTCCTTTCCCTTCCGAGAGCTTTTGATTCAGTTCAGGATAATTAAGCAAAGTGACTTAAAAGAAACACCAGATGTTGCACTGAGAGTCCCCCAGACATTTCAACCCAATAATGCCAGAGCTGGATCCATCATTAGTTGTCCCTTGATTAATCCAAACCCCATCAAAGCCTGTTCAAAGCCTCCCAGTGGCTTCCAGGGGGTTTGAAACGTTCCCAAAGCAAACAAAGCTGGCAGGACAAAAGAGATGTGGAGAGACAGGAGACACACAAAGACCAAAGGGAGATACTGGGAGTCTGCTAATCAGGAGGCAACTTTATCCCTTGGAATCACACCAAAAAAATGGATGTTTGGAGATGTGAACTGATTCTGAAGGACAGGAGCAGCCTCTTGGCTCGTGAGGGAGGAACACCGGGCAGCTCTTCCCACACAAAAAGCCCTGGACTGGCTTTCCTTCCACGAAATCTCAGTTCCAGGATCAAACCAGGAGCTCTCAGACAGTTATGGGATCAAACCAGGAGCTCTCAGACAGTTATGGGATCAAACCAGGAGCTCTCAGACAGTTATGGGATCAAACCAGGAGCTCTCAGACAGTTATGGGATCAAACCAGGAGCTCTCAGACAGTTATGGGATCAAACCAGGAGCTCTCAGACAGTTATGGGATCAAACATCAAACCAGGAGCTCTCAGACAATTATAAGATCAAACCAGGAGCTCTCAGACAGTTCTAGGATCAAACATCAAACCAGGAGCTCTCAGACAGTTCTAGGATCAAACCAGGAGCTCTCAGACAGTTATGGGATCAAACATCAAACCAGGAGCTCTCAGACAGTTATGGGATCAAACCAGGACTTCTCAGACAGTTCTAGGATCAAACCAGGACTTCTCAGACAGTTATGGAATCAAACCAGGAGCTCTCAGTTATAGGATCAAAGCAGGAGCTCTCAGACAGTTATGGGATCAAACCAGGAGCTCTCAGCTCTTGTCTGGTGACTTTGGTGCAGATGTTCTGCAGGGCCTTGGTCACGTCTCAGCCAACCTTCTGTTGGCTTCTCCTCCAGCCTGGGGATCTATTTGGGCACAGGGGCACAGGATATGCCAAATCCCAGGGCAGGCATCACAGAATCCTGGAATGGTTTGGGTGGGAAGGGACCTGGAAGATTATCCAGTTCCATGGGCAGGGACACCTTCCAGTATCCCAGGTTGCTCCAGCCCAGCCCTGGACACTTCCAGGGATGGGGATGAATAAAATCATGGAGTCCTTGAGGTTGGAAAAGACCTCTGAGAGCATCGAGTCCAGCCACAAACACCCTGGAGAAGCACCTTGTTTGATAAAATGAACATCTGCAGGGCAGTGGGAATCACTGAATCCCAGAATGGGTTGGGATGGAAGGACCTTGGAGATCATCCCATTCCACCCCCTGCCATGGGCAGGGACACCTTCCACCAGCCCAGGTTGCTCCAACCTGGCCTTGGACACTTCCAGGGATCCAGGAGCAGCCACAGCTTCTCTGAGAAATCTATCCCAGTCCCTCCCCACCCTCCCAGCCAGGAATTCCTTCCCAATATCCCACCTAAATTCATCCTCTTTCAGCTTGAAGCCGTTCCCTGTGTCCTGTCCCTCCATGCCTTGTCCCCAGTCCCTCTCCAGCTCTCCTGGAGCCCCTTTAGACCCTGGAAGTGACTCCAAGGTCTCCCTGGAGCCTTCTCTTCTCCAGGGGAACCCCCCACCTACATCAGTGGGATCTGTGGGAACTTCCCTGTGCATTTAAGCCAACTCACCCTCCAGCTCAGGAAGCACATCCAAACCCTCACCCTTTACAATAGAATAACTCCCAAAGGGGCAAAAGGCATCAGCTGCCCCCCACAGCCCTCAGTGAAGGCTGGAAACGCAGCTAAAGCATCATTCCTGTTCCTCCTGGTCCCTTTGCAGCTTTGGAAGGTCACAACACGCCCCACAGGCCGCTTATTTTGGAACTCGTTACCTAATCGGGGTAAATTACTCAGGGAAGTGGAATTTGGTGGTTTCTGAGGGGTCACGGCCCCATAAGAGCCCTGATAGGCAAAGGGCAGCTCCTCACCCCATCATTTATATCCCTGGTGCTTCTCAGAGGCCTCTTGTCCCTGGGCTGGGGAGATTAATGAGGGGAATCGATTGAGAGGAGGAAAAACCGGATGAAGAACGGCCCCGAGCTCTGGGAGGTTTTCCTGAGGCAAAGGAAAAACCCAGAGAGGCAGAAAATCAATAGGAAGGAAACGAGAAGATGAAAAAACAAAGAGCAGGAGCGGGAGGTTTTGTGAGGCACGGCGGTAAATAATATTTAAGGGCCTAAAGGGTTCCTGGCTGAGAGGGTCTGTTGGAAGGAGGTTGGAAAGGAGAACTGAGGGAAATGTGGGGTAGGTAGAAGTCAAATTAGGGAATGATAAAGAACAGCCAGAGCTGCTCGGGTTTGGTACCCAATAGTCCCTGTTCTTTCAGCAGAATCAGAGAATCAGAGAATCAGCTGGGTTGGAAGGGACCTCTGAGATCATCCAGTCCAACCCTTGATCCAACCCTGCTGTGATTCCCAGCCCATGGCACTGATGCCACATCCAGTCTGATCTTAAAAACCTCCAGGGATGGAGAATCCCCCACTTCCCTGGGCAGCCCATTGGCCTGCTTGAACCTCATCCCCTTGGAATCAGCCCATGGATCCAGCCTGGCCAGGTCCCTCTGCAGAGCCCTCCTGCCCTCCAGCTGATCCACACTCCCCCCCAGCTTGGTGTCATCTGCACATTTGCTGATGGTGGACTCAATCCCCTCATCGAAATCATCAATAAATCAGATCTGAGCCACAGAGGTGAAAAACATCACCCCAAAAATGGCATTTTTCTGTCCCAGTGTGCTCGTATGTGCTCAGCTGAGGAGCAGGAGAGCATAGAAACAGGTACAGAGGTTTCTTTCTGAGACCAAAATGTGACAAAGGGAACTTAAAAGAGGTTCAAGCTCCAGCATTGCAGTAGTTGGGAACCAAAAGGTGTGTCTGGAAAGGGCAAAACTCCACAGGAAAAGGGTTGAATCCAGACTAAGCTGCCAGAAAGAAAGGGGTGTTTAAAAGGGGATGAAAGGGGTGTTAAAAAGGGGTTGAAAGGGGTGTTAAAAGGGGCTAAAAGGGGTGTTTAAAAACAGTTGAAAGGAGTGCTTAAAAGGGGTTGAAAGGGGTGTTTAAAAAGGGTTGAAAGGGATGTTTAAAAAGGGTTAAAAGGGGTGTTTAAAAAGGGTTAAAAGGGGTGTTTAAAAAGGGTTTAAAGGAGTGTTTAAAAGGAGCTGAAAGGGGTGTTTAAAAGGGCTGGGTATTTGACTCTATGTAGGTGTTGTAGGAAAAAGGTGATAACTTGGGATCTTGCCCTCCTTTAGGATGGGATTCCTGCTCTAAATCAAACTTCAGAACTCAGCTCAGCAGGAGGTTTGTGGGGAGCTCAGAGAGGTGAAGATCCAGCCATGGCTTTCTCCTGCCTTTTCAGTCACTCTTTCTGTCCTCACAGACAACATCCCAAATTTTTCCCAAGGCCTGACTTTCCATGTTGGATCTCTGCAAACACAGTCCCAGACTATATTTGGGAAAATCCTAAACACCTGAGTAGGACCAGTTGGTTTGGATTCCATGAATTAAAGCCACCCAGCCTGTGGAGCAGCTGGGGATGGAAAGCTGGGCAAGGTGTGGGATGCACAAGGAGATGCCCCTGGATCCTCCCAGCGAGGGAATGGGCTGGGATGGACTGATTTTTTTGAAGGCACAGCTAAACACTTCAGAATTTAGGTCACCCAGTTGATAATTCTTCTCTTTTTGGGGACTTCCACCTCTGCAATCTGCTCACCAAGTCCACTGCTTCTTCCAGGTGATTTTCTGAGGCCCCCAGATGTTCTGTCCAGCTCCAAACCAAGGTCAATCTTCCTTAATTCTGACTGGGAAACTGGACCAAGAATGAAATCACACCTGCATCTCTCTCCCACCCTGGAAGTGGTGCCTCCCACCCACTGGACCTGCTCCAGCAGGATAATAAAACCCTGGATGGCATCAGGAAGGGGACCAGGGTGCTTTTCCTCCTGGTCTTTTGCTCTGCCAGCACTTCTGAAATCAAGTGGAAGTGCTGGGGAGCAGCTTCTGAAGAAGCCAAAGTTCATTTTTCATCTCAAGCACAGCCAAGTTATTAAACTTTTTTTGTTGCAGACAGGGTGGATTCTAAAAGGGTTTGAAAGTTTGGAAAGGGTTTAAAGGTTTGGAAAGGGTTTAAAGGTTTGAAAAGGGTTTAAAGGTTTGAAAGTGGTTTAAAGGTTTGAAAAGGGTTTAAAGGTTTGGAAAGGGTTTAAAGGGTTAAAGGGCTTTAAAGGGTTCCCTCCTTCCTTCCTTCCCTCCTTCCTTCCTTTCCTTCCCTCCTTCCTTCCTTCCTTCTGTCCTTCCCTCCCTCTTTCCTTCCTTCCTTCCCTCTCTCCTTCCTTCCTTCCCTCCTTCCTTCCTTCCTTCCCTCCCTCCTTTCTTCCCTCCTTCCTTCCTTCCCTCCCTCCCTCCTTTCTTCCCTCCCTCCTTCGTTCCTTCCTTTCCTCCCTCCTTCCTTTTCCCCCTTATTTCTTATTTTCCCCTCTATCTCCTGCCAAGAACCACTGAACTTATGGACACTGACGATTTTCCTCCTCTTCCTGTGATTCCCAGGGCAACAAAATCCATCTCCTCCTCCTCTTCCAGACTCTGCCTTTTGGGAACAGGAACCCTTCCAAACTCCTCACTCCCGGGGGGTTGGGAAATCCTCAATTCTCAGCAGAAACTCCCTCCAATTCTTCCTCAACTGCTTTGATAACGACCCTCAGGAGCTTCACACCTCGTTAGTGCCCTTCCTCCAGCTCTGCTCTCCAATTTCTAATCGATTTAAACATTATTCTCTCCTTCTCTTATCGAGTTTAACTCAATTTTATCCATTAAAGCTTCAACTGAACGTGGCTTTTGGCTCCCTTTTTAACAGCATCATCACTTTCTGGAACCTCTTTCACTCCTGTCAGCTTAAAATCCCCCAAATTTTTCCCCCCAGGCTGCTGCAGTTCCACGTGTTGCACCTCCACGACTTCCCAAAGCTCTTTTCATCCCCCCCGGGAACATTTTTTACGATGAATTTTGCTTCTGGCACGTCACAGCTCCGTTATCACTTCGAGCCAAGGAGGCCCCAGTGCCAGAGTTTGGAGAGAAAACAACAACTTTTTGGGAGCATAACGGAGGGGCCGCTTCCAAGTGACTCACTTTGAGCTGAGGTAAAACTGCACCACACACAGAAGAGCTAAAAATACCGACCAGGAGAACCTCCAGTGCACTTTCCACCATCCTGGGGCCTCAAAACTTTGGCCTGGAGGTGGAAAAAGGGTCCAGGGTCAGTGCAAATTATTTCTAAGGTCAGACTTCAAAAGGAAAAGCTTTTTGGTGCCACCTGCCCCTCTCAGAGTTTCTGATTCCACAGATACAGGAGGTGCTGAAGTTTTGGGATCAAAACCTGACATGGAGAGTTCTTGGTCCATCTTCTCCACAGCTGGAGGGAAGGGTTCCCCTTTGGAATTCCTGATTGCCCTTGGCTGTGCATTTTGGGCTTTCCCAAGCCACCTGCTGGGAATCTGGGCTCCCCTGTCCCCACCTCCCTCCAAGCTTTTGGGCAGATCCCTCCAGTGTGCTCCTGGCACATCTGAGGCATGTTTGGGCCTTGGAAATGATAAATAAATGATAAAAACTCCTTTTTTGCTTTCCTTGGATCCTCCTGGCCCTGAGACTGACGCCCCATTCCATGGCAAGGTTCTCCTAGAATCCCCTGCTCCCCTGATCCTCCTGCACGGGGCAGGGCAGGGGGTTAAAGAGCTCCTCTGCTATTTGGGGGCTCCTCTGCTATTTGGGGGCTCCTCTGCTCTTTGGGGCTCCTCTGCTATTTGGGGGCTCCTCTGCTATTTGGGGGTTCCTCTGCTATTTGGGGGCTCCTCTGCTATTTGGGGGTTCCTCTGCTATTTGGGGGGTCTCCTCCCTGCTGTTCTGTGGGACAGGAACCCAGCAGGTGACAGAGCAGCTCCCACACCCTCTCCCAGCTGGACAAGATCCTTTGTGTCCATTCAAAGAGCACTTTGAAACCACCCCCTCAGTATCTCCACCTTCCCCACCCTCCTCTTGCTTCATCTCCCTCCAACAGGGGCTCTGAAACGGGGCCAGGCTCCTGCCTCCAGGTTCCTCTGGCCATTGTTTTAATGGATTGCTGAGAGTTTGATTTATTATCCCCAAAGTCTGGCCAATGTAAATGTTTCCTTTCCTTAAAGCCAGCGAGGATTTGTAATATCCCTCCAAATAATCCTGGGATCTGACCACATCAAGGAGAGGGCAGCAAACTCCACCAGGAACACCCAACCCTCTCCCTGCTCCGGGGGGTTGGGATCATTCTGGTTGCTCACAGAACTCAGTCCCCTTTTCGTGGGAAATGCCAATCCCTGGGAATCCCCCTCTCCCACAGTTTCTGAGAGGAGTTATCTCAGCTGAGAGCACAAGGTTGTGGTCACTGGGAATGGGAAATCTCCCTGCTGGGAAGGGGAAATCTCCCTGCTGACATCTCCACCAGGTTAATTCTTCGCTGGAGCTGCCCCATATCCTGGGAAAGCCTCTTTTTTACGGAAAGCTTTACAGGAAATCTTGGCTCCTTGCTGGTTCTTCAAGGTTTTCTGGAGATGTTGGGCTCACAGGGTGCTGTTCTCCCACCACAGCAATCCAGTTCAGCTCATTTTGGGGAGAACAGGGTCAAACTTGGCAGTGCAGGGATTTTAGTGCTGTTCTCCCACCACAGCAATCCAATTAACTCATTTTGGGGAGAACAGGGTCAAATTTGTCAGGGATTTTAGTGCTGTTCACCCACCACAGCAATCCAGTTCAGCTCATTTTGGGGAGAACAGGCTCAAACCTGGCAGTGCAGGGATTTTAGTGCTGTTCTCCCACCACAGCAATCCAGTTCAGCTCATTTTGGGGACAAGAGGCTCAAACTTGTCAGGGATTTAATGATCATTATTTCAAGGCCCATTTGGCAGTGAATTGGTGGAAACTCATTGAGCCCAAAATGTTTAATCCTATTTTTCTGGCTATGGAGTGGAGGGACCACACAGCCACTTGAGCCTTCCCCTTCTGCTTGCTTTTATTAAAAACAAGCCTTCTTGGAGCTGAAAAGATCTTCCACCTTGCAAGGATTTAAGGAAAATGCCTGGATGTGAGTCACTCCCAGCTCAAAAACTCGAGTTGACCAAGAGTTGCTTCACTCATACAGAATAAAGTCATTTTATGTCGAGTAGAAACCAGGATGTTTCTGATTAGAGTCCAGAGGAGGCCCCGGAGATGCTGCCAGAGCTGGAGCATCTTTCCTATGGAGCCAGGCTGGGAGAGCTGGGGGGGTTCCCCTGGAGAAGAGAAGGCTCCAGGGAGAGCTGAGAGCCCCTTGCAGGGCCTGAAGGGGTTCCAGGAGAGCTGGGGAGGGACTGGGGACAAGGGATGGAGGGACAGGACACAGGGAATGGCTTCAAGCTGAAGGAGAATATATTGATATTGGATTTTGGGAAGGAATTCCTGGCTGTGAGGGTGGGAGGGCTGGACTGGATTTACCAGAGAAGCTGTGGCAGCCCCTGGATCTCTGGGAGTGTCCAAGGCCAGGTTGGTTGATTTTGTTCACTAAATGAACCAAGAGGGTTGAGCTTCTCCCTCCTCGAGCAGCAGAGGCTCCTCTGGAGCTGGGAACGGATCCTTCCAGCCAAGAGGGACAATTTATCTTAGTTGGAGCCTCCATAAATCTTCTTCCATGAGATCTCACTGGTCATTAATAAAGTTGGAGTTCTCCTCCCAGCTTTTCTGCACGCAGCAGAGGTGCTCAGGCCTCTTGGATGCTGATTTTTGTTATTCCCTGTAGAAACCTGTGGGAGTTGCTCTGGAGTTCAGCTGCTGTTGGCAAAGGGAATGAGGGGCTGCAGGAAGGGCCAGGGAGGTTTTCCTACGTTTCCCAGGATGGTTTGGGTTGGAAGGGGCCTTAAAGATCATCCAGTTCCATCCCTGCCATGGGCAGGGACACCTTCCACTAGCCCAGGTCGCTCCAATCCCATCCAAACTGCCTTTGGACAATTCCAGGGGTGGGGCAGCCACAGATTCTCAGGACAACCTGTGCCAGGGCCTCCCCAGACGATCAGATCTTAGCAGATGAGCCCAGTTCTGTGGCTCAGGCTCTTCTCCAGGTGTTATCCTTTCCCTGACAGGGGTTTTCTGAACCCACAAAGGGAATCCCACCCCGAGCCAGCCCGGGAATGCTGTGTTTCCATGGCCAGACAATCAGCATTTCTCCCAGGGCTCAGGGCAGAGCTGAGCAATCAGGAGGATGATGCAAAAGGAATGTTTTCAGGTTCCTCTTGTTGCCAAAAATTGGGTTAGACTTCCTGAACTGCACAGAAAAAAGAAGAAGGGATAGTATCCAACCCACCCAGAGTGGCCTGTGGAAGCTCTGGATCTGATCCAAGCAGAGAGAGGAGGATTAAGCAGAGTGGAAACCAGGCAGCCCTTGCTTATCATTGATTCCAGTTTTGCTCCAAATCTCTGGATCAATATGGGAACAAAAGTGTCATTGGTTATTGCTGGTGTGGCAGCAGCACCTTTTCCAAAGGCAAACCTCCCAAGGTGAGATCCCCTCTGGACAGCACATGGTGGGAACACACCTGGAGAGCTGGGGGAATGTTCCCTGTGCCAGGCTGTGCCAGGGGGGGATTCAGGGTCTTTGGAAAGGCAGGCTGAGGATGCAGGAAGGGCCAGAGGACAGGCAGGTCAAAGGCAACTGGGCAGTGCTGGGGGCTTTCTCCACTCCAAGACTCCAGGAACTGGATCCAGGGATCAAACTGGAGTTGGACACAGTCATGGAGTGCAGGAGAAACTGGGCCCTGTCAGTACATGATGGCCCAGGGGAACTGGAGGAGATGGTGAGATGGGAGCTGGTTCAGGGTGTCCTGGTGGACACCCAACATGACCTGTGATATTTAAGCACCTGAGTGTGACTCCATGAGAAGTCCAAGCTCCTCCCCGAGGAAATGGGGTCACCCCCCCCGGCCTGGGGAGGGGTTCAGGGCTGTCTCTGAGCCGTGTTTTCCCCTTGCTAATGAGGAATAAGCTGTTCTCTTTATTCCAGGGCCAGAAGACACTCCAAGCCCAAATCTGCTCCGTTCCCACGGGGCCTGTTGTGTGTCCTTCGTGGAGCTCCTTCGATTTTGGGACGTGCTGAAGATCAAACTTATCTCCCAGAGGAACTTTGGGTGCCCTGTGCCCCATCCTCCCTTTGGTTCCAAGTGGTAACAAAGGTAAATGACTCCTGGGGTGGTCAGTTCTTCATGGAAAACCAGATTGTCTCCAAGAAGAGACTCAGGGAATCCACCCCCCTCTGGAACACTGGGGGCAGTGACCCAGCAGGGCCTCCCAAAGCACTGAGAGCTCAGTGTCCTGCCCCAGGGTGGCAGGAATGTTCTTCCAGGAACATCCCCACGGGGCTCAAAAGGCACAATTGTCCAGGAGCTGATTTTAGGAGGAGCCTTAAACTCATTTATGGCTCGTGGCCACTGTCAGGAGCAAGGGGGGAGCGACAGAACCTCCTGCAGGGTGGTGGGAATTGTTGCTTTGGTGGCCTTAATATCAGAATTCCCTGGTGGTTCTAAGACCAAATTAAACTCTGAGTTCTGGGGTGACCTCCAAGGTCACCAGAATTGTTGCTTTGGTGGCCACAATATCAGAATTCCCTGGTGGTTCCAAGGCCAAATTCAACTCTGAGCTCTGGAGTGACCTCCAAGGTCACTGGACATCCCCTTGAGGCACCACCATCTCCAAGGAGGAGACACACAAGACGGAGGAGACAAAGAGCAAAGGGATGTCACACTTCCAGCCTCCGGAATTCCACGTACCAGAGCCTCACATTCCAGCCTGAGACACAGGACTTGCATTTTCTGGCACACACAGACATCCAACCCCACTCCCACCTCTGTCCTTCCAGCAGGGATTCCAAGGAGAGGTGGCTCTTTTTTTTTTTGCTGTCCCTTCTAATTAAGTTTCAGGGAAAACAGTCACTTCTGGGAAAGGTTTTATCCAATTGAAGCCCTCAAACCCTCAGCTCCAAAGCCAGGATCCCAGTGCCCCCACAGAGATTCCTACATCTTATAATTATGGTCTCCCTCGGGCTGGGCAGATGCAGAGTAAGGGATAAAAGGGAATGAGAGCCAAGGTCCACCCCCAAAATCCCAGGAAACTCTGCTAGAAGCCAAGTTGTCTTCTCCTTAAACCCTCCTAAAGGGGTTCCTCACAGCGCTGCCCACCGATTCCAGAGCAGGGAAAAAGATCCTGCAGGAAGTTTAAGGACTGCAGGAATTTTAACACTGATCTAAAAGGAATTCCAGGGGGAGGAAAAGCCCCTCTGGCAAGAGGAAGAGGAGCAGAACTGAGCCCTTCCCTGAGAATCCAGCCTGGATCAGGTGTCCAAGGAATCTTCTCAATTCTAAATGGGGTGAGAGTGCTGGAGGAGCAGCATCCAAAAGGTGGGAAGCTCTTGAGCTCTTTATCAGAAGGGCAAAAAAAAAAGGATCAAAGCAGCTGAGGAGGAATTTGAGGGTGTTTTTGCTGAGAATTGAGCATTTCCCAACCCCCTGTGAGTGAGGATTTTTGCAGGGTTCCTGCTCCCAAAGGGCAGAGTCTGGGAGAGGAGAGGGGATGACTTTGTTGCCCTGGGAATCACAGGAAGGGAAGGATTTATTTGCTGTGACACTTATACAAAATATTATTAGATAAGTAATTGTAGTATTTCTCCAGAGTCTGGAAAACCATCTATTTTCAGTGTTTCTATTGATTCTCCTCCCAGTCTTGGTGTTTAACCTCTTTTTTTGGGTACCTGAGCCCACTCCAGCTGCTGCCTGGGCCGGGAAATTGGAATCTCATCATCCAGACAATGAATTCTTCACAAAACTTGAACTGCAGCCCCAACAATCCCCAAGCTGAGGGATAGAGTTGCTGCAGAACGTGTCCAAAATAGAAGAAACAAAACAAAATCCGAGCCTCAACCATTCCAATGGAACAGCAGCCACCCAAAAGTGCAGCCAGCAGCACAAAAAAGCAGCCACGCTGTGCCCTCACCAACTCCCACTCTGTAATTAAATGAAAATGCTGAAGGTTTGGTATTTTTAAAACCGGGCTCTGGTTTCTTTAGAGAAAAAAAAGAAAAAAAAAAAAACAAAACCTTGTGTTATTTTCCTGAATAAACAGCCCAATTTCAGGGCATTAAATCCTCCCGGCTCAGCCAGAGCTGGAAGAGACTTTCCCTCCGTTATTTTTTCCCCCCTGTGAGCTGTAATTTTGTCCCCCAGTTGGAGGGTTCCTCGGGGGCACCAGAAGCTTCCCTGTGGCACTGAAGGGGATATTTGAGCTTTGGCTGATGCAGAGGAAAAGTTGGGGCCTGTCGTGTGAGAAACCACTGGCACTGGAGGGGAGGGAAGGGTTCTCCTTCCAGCATTGCAGCCCTTCCCAGCCTTCCCTTCTGGAATTTTCCTCCTCGGTTGGATAAAAGCGAGGGAAAAGCCAAAAAAAGAGCATTATTGAGGACGACCAACAGCAAAGGGACTTCTCCTCAGGCACGTGGGAGCGGGAACAAAGAAATTCCAACCCCAAAGCAGCCCAAATGTGGAGCCTGAGGGAGCTCAGAATTCCCAGCCTCCTCCATGGGACTGACAGCTTTTCCCAGCATTCCCAGGGAAACAAAGGCAACCGAATCCTGGGAAATGGAGTTTTGCATCGGGATCTGGCCCAGTTTTCCAGCGATTCTGTTGAGCTTTCTCCATAAAGATATTTCGGTGTTTGGCCTGAATATTATTTCTTTTCCACAGATTGAATGTCTGGGGAAAAGAAATCCTACATTTGGTGTCAGATACCTGAAAACAGTACTCATAAAACTGTTTTCACAAACAGTGGAAAAGTCTGAGGAGCTGCCTGTGGAATTCTTAATTATTTTAAGGGTAATTTGCTGGCTTTCTCCTGGTGGGATAATCAGCTGCTGTGGTTATTCTTTCAAAAATAATGTAAAATATAATATGGAAATATGGATTATAAGGAGTAGAAATATATAATAAATAAAGAAATATATATAATATATAAATAAATATATAATATAAAAATAAATATATAATATATAAATATATAATACATATAAATAAATAATACATATAGTTATTTATATATAAAATATTAAAATAATGTAAATTTATATAAAATAAATAAATATACATAATATATAAATAAATATATAATATATAAATAAATATATAATATATAAATAAATATATAATATATAAATATATAATATATATATAAATAATACATATAATTATTTATATATAAAATATAAAAAAAATTTAAATATATATAAAATATATATAAATAAAATTATATATGATATAAATATATTTATAAGTATAAATAATATATAAATATATATAAAATACATAAATATATATAAAATAAATAAATTAAATTATATATAATAAATATATTTATAATATAAATAATGTATAAATATATAAAATATATATAAATAAAATTATATATAATATATATTTATAATATAAATAATGTATCTAAATATAAAATATATAAATAATATAAATCAATTATAATAAATAAATATATAAATATATATAAATAAATAAATATATAAATAAATATATAAATATATAAATATATAAATATATAAATAGATCAGTCTTGACTGATCTATATGTGAAGGGTGAAGGGAAATTTGATGGGAGAAGCTGGGAGAGAAGTTTTAGGGTGGGAGAAGAGACTGTTTTGGAATCTCCATCCATTGTGAGCCCTGAGGTGCTCTGAGGATTTCATGGCAAGGCCCTGAGAAGGATTTAGCCAAGGAAATGCAAAATGCCCAGGAAAGAAGGAAATCCAGGGAAGCCAAAGGTTGGTTCAAGCCCTTTTTTCGTGGCTGGAGATTGGATGTTCAGCTGGAGATGGGATAGACTCCATTTCCAGGCTCGGCTCATTTTGGGGTTATTTCCCAGGGGTTTCAGCCACTGGAGTTTCCTGGAGACCCCCTGGAATGGGGAGGGAGGCCCTGAGGTCCTACAGGAGTAGGTTGGGAGAAACCTCCAGCTGAGGGAGCTGGGGGGGCTCAGCCTGGAGAAAAGGAGGCTCAGGGGGGACCTTAGAATAGAATAGAATCAGAGAATCATAGAATCAGCTGGGTTGGAAGGGACCTCTGAGATCATCCAGTCCAACCCTTGATCCAACCCCGCTGTGGTTCCCAGCCCATGGCACTGATGCCACATCCAGTCTCAGCTTAAAAACCTCCAGGGATGGAGAATCCCCCACTTCCCTGGGCAGCCCATTCCAATGGCTGAGCACCCTCTCTGCAAAGAAATTCTTCCCAATGTCCAACCTAACCCTCCCCTGGCACAGCTGCAGACCCAGCCCTCTTGTCTTGCTGATGGTTGCCTGGGAAAAGAGACCAACCCCCCCTGGCTCCCCCCTCCTGTCAGGGAGTTGCAGAGAGTGAGGAGGTCTCCCCTGAGCCTCCTCCTCTCCAGGCTGAGCCCCCCCAGCTCCCTCAGCCTCTCCTCATGGGAATTGTGCTCCAGTCCCTTCCCCAGCCTTGTTGCTCTTCCCTGGACCTGCTCCAGGACCTCAATATCCTTCCTGGAAATGGACCAGGTTTCCTTCTGGCTCTGCAACTCCCTGACAGGAGGGGGGAGCCGGGAGAGGCTCAGGTTGGACATCAGCTGGAATTTCTTCCTGGAAAGGGCTGTTAAACGTTGGAAGGGAGGTTTGGAGTGCCCAGCCCTGGAGGTGTCCCAGGAAGGCCTGGTTGTGGCACTCAGTGCTCTGGGCTGGGGGATTTGGTGGGGGTCAGTCAAAGGTTGGATTCAATGACCTTGGAGGTCTTTTCCAGCCTTGAGGACCCTCTGATTTGATGATTCCGTGTGGTGTAATTCCATTCATCACCAAGCTATTTGTTTGCCCCAATCTCTGCACCGGGTCCTGCACCTGCCTCTCCAAACACCCAGGCCCTGCTGTGCCTGGAAATCCCAGGAGCTGGGTTTGCAGCTGGAATTTTGGGCATGTTGACATCCCTGTTTGGCTGCAGGTCCTCGTGGAGCTGCGAGACTGGCCCCAATTCCCAGGGAATTTCCCCTTTTTCCACGTGGGTCAAGTGCAGCTGGAAGAAACCCCGGGATAGCTGGTGTGAGACAGCACGAGCCCTGCACGAAACCTCTTCCAAGCTGGAGAACAAAACCAAACCAAGGCTTCTCCAAACACCAGAATCCTATGGAAGGGGGGCATTTCCCTCTCTCTTCACTCCAGCTCCAGCTGGATCATTCTGGGACGGAGAAAGGCATTTAAACCATCAGCTGAACCAGAGCAGGCCTTTTTAAGAAGAAGACTTTGCGTTATTTACTGGCCTTGGAAGTGCAGCAGAGGTCAGGCTTCGTGTCCAGAGCCAGTGGGGGATAATCCAGCTCCAAAGTGCAGCTGGAGAAGCCACTTCACTCCCGGATTTCTCCTTTAGTGGAGCTGAGCCCACACACAAACCCCCCGTGCTCCAGCTCTGCAGGGTTGGCCCAGCTCCCCCCTTATCTCCTGCATCAGCATCCCAGCCTTTTCTTGCTGACAAAGGAGGAATATTTACGCCAGGAGGCTGCGGGAACACAACATTCCCCCCTGGCACGGCCTCCCAGGCCCTGTTTGCAGTCACAAATAAAGACCCAGGCACTTCATCCGTGTGGGGCAGAAACATCCAGCCCAGGGGATGGAGAAGGGCAGAGCCTGGGCTGCAAAATCAGGGCTGATTCTGGGGGCTGCAGGATCTATTCCCACTGGGAATGCTGGGATTGTTGGGTCATTTAGCAGCTGGCATTAATTGTTATAGAAGTATTAAGTGGGGTGACATTATTGTGCACACAAATCTCATTTTCCTCCTCACCTCGAATTATGAACCCCTAAACTTTACATCTAAACAGGCATTTAGGGAGATTCCTTGAAAGGTCTGATAATCTGACAGCAGAAGATCCGAAGCCTTTCAAGTGTCACCAACCCCAAAGTCACAAAGAAAGGCCAAAGAAGGGCTCTGGAAAATCTGTCTGAAGTGGTTCTCCCTCTGCTGTCAATCAGAGCTTGTGGTTCCTCACAATCTCTTTGTTGTGCTAAGTTTACTCTGAAATTTGACTCCTGCTGTTGCTGTGGTTGTTAAACGAGCCAGGAAGAATTATCCTTGTTTTCCTCAGTGCCTGAGCTTATGGCTTTGCCCTCAGTGAACACTTGGAGATGAAGGTTTAGCCCTGGAGTTCACTAATAATCATTAATTCTGTTTTTTTTTTTTGCGAGGGAATCACTTGAGTGCTCACTCCAATGTCCTTTAGAAATCCATAAAAGCAATGGGTGGGTTTGATATTGTTCCCTGATAATTTTTAAAAACATTTATTTTGTCTTTTAATTGCTTTTTTTTTTGTATGGGAGGTATTTTAGTGAAGGGGCATCTCATGATTTAAACACGAAAGAGAGCTCAGACTTTTAATGAAAAGGATGTTGGGATGGTCAGAGTTCATAATTCCTCTCTCCAGCAGTTCCATGTCTTCAGTGTTCTGGAATTCCCAGAGGAGGGTTGAGATTTCCCCCCGCCCCACAATTCCTATTTGTGTTTTCTGGCTGACACTGCTTTATCTAAACCAAATATTTTAGTGACCCTGTAACACTTTTTCCAAGCTTTCCATGGGGTGAGGGGGAATATTCTCAATTTGGGCTGGAAGTTTTTGAAGAAAGGGACATCAGATAAGGTTAAATTTGGAGCTTTTCACTGGTCATCAGGGAACCCACACAGGGTTTGGAGTTCACAGGATGAACTCTGTGCCCACCTTTTACAGCCTCTGGGAGTGTTGAAACCAAACTGTGACCATTATGAGCCTGCCCTGCTTTCAGGCTTCATCCAGTGGAGACAATCCAGCATTTCCCAGAATCAATTAGGTTGGAAAATCCCTCTGAGACCTTGGAGTCCAACCTTTGACTCCACTGCTGGAAGAGGGTTCACATGGATGCAACCACAGAGTGTTTTGTGTTATCTCCCTTTGCTTGGGAGTTAATGTAGGAAAGAAATATTATCTTGAACTCTGCCACCACTCTGCTTTCAGGCCAAACATCTTGGGGAAAAACTGAGTTTTCCAAAGGGGGCATTCAGGGTGGACAGGGCCTGTTGTTGTCCCAGCAGAGAGCAGTGCCAGCAACCCCAGAGCAAAGCTGCTGCACTGCCCTCCTTGTGCAGCCTTGGAAACACTCCAATATTCCCTGAAAGGTCACCAAAGGTCTGGCCTGAAACACCTCTGCTTGTGTTGAAAACACCTTTGTCCTTCCTTTCCCCTCAGCAGCTCTTTGGGATTTGTTCTGTTCGGGCCGAGGAGTTCAAAAAGCCCCTTAAGAGGTGTGGGATTGGCTGGGGTAGAAACAGCAAAACCATTGAGCTCACACTTCACCTGTGACCCCAGCAAGGATTGGGAAATCTCCATGACTTCCTGCTGGTCCAAAGGCTGGGAAGAGTGGAGCAGAAGGAGATGTGGCAGTGCTGTGGTCACTGGGGCTGCTGAGCTGGGCAGTGTCACCCCCTTGGCTCAGCTGGCACCTCCTTGGTTTTGTGGCCCCTCTCAGGTGCCAGCCTTGTGCTCCCCAAGGGCAGGACTGTCAGGATCTTCCTGGGATCTCTGTTCAGCTTGACCAGATAATCTAGGGGTTAAAAGCAGCCCTTGAAGGGTGTTGAAAGGAGGGATAAAAAAGAGAAAAACGGAAGGACTTTCTTCCAGTCTGATCAGGAAGTGTCCAGGGCCAGGTTGGAGCAACCTGGGCTAGTGGAAGGTTTGGGAAAAGAAGGTTTGGGAAGGTTTGGGAAGGTTTGGGAAGGTTTGGGAAGGTTTGGGAAGGTTTGAGAAGGTTTGGGAAGGTTTGGGAAGGGAAGGTTTAGGAAGGGAAGGTTTGGGAAGGTTTGGGAAGGTTTGGGAAGGTTTGGGAAGGGAAGAAGTGGATGGGACACCAGTTCTGGTACAACCCATGTCTGGGAGCCTGAAGCTCCAAACTCTGCCCAGGAAGAAGGAGGGATGAGCTCAGAGCCTGCCTGTGTAGGGCTGTTCATTTGGGAGGCTGAGGCAAGGGAGAATAGCACCAGTTTTTTGGGAATACTCAAATCATTTTGTCATCAGGTGAAAAATCCGTGGCTGGAAGGGAAGGATGTTCAGGACAAAGGGAGAGGGAAGGTTTCAAAGGAGTGAAAATCAACCACACAAGGTGGCAGTGCAGATTGTCAGCAGGGGCTTCTGGACACCAGCAAAAGGCTGGGAATAATCCTGTTGGATCAGATCCAGTGGGAGAAACCAGACACTCGTGGCTGGTGTAACTCCAGTGACACATTGGGGGTGTGTTTGTGTGACCTCTGCTGTGTGGAGGCCATAATTTCTTAATTATTAATTGTTCTCATGGGTTAATGAACACCATTTGTTGATCAGAGCTTGTTCCCATCCTGAATTCCTCTGACTCCTTCACTGTCATCCTTTGGGTGGGATCATTTGGGCGAGGCTGAGGGCAGCTGGTACCTCAAAGATCACAGACAGGCTGTGCCAGGGGAGGCTCAGGTCGGACATCAGCAGGAATTTCTCCCTGGAAAGGGTGGTCAGGCCTTGGCAGGGGCTGCCCAGGGAGGTTTGGAGTGCCCAGCCCTGGAGGTGTCCCAGGAAGGCCTGGATGTGGCACTCAGTGCTCTGGGCTGGGGGACAAGGTGGGGACTGGGCCCAGGGTGGGCTCTGTGACCTTGGAGGGTTTTTCCAACCTCAGTGATCCTCTGGGGGCCCTTTTCCCAGCTCTCCCAGCCATTCCTCCTTCCCCTCTCCCAGCACGTGTGCTCAGCCCCTCCCTTGGTGAAGCCCAAATGATCTGGATCAGCTCAGAAGCTTCAGAAGAGGATTTTGCTGTGGTTTAAACCCCAACCCTGCCAGGACTGTGTTTGGAAGCAATTAACTCCCAGTTGTGCCAGCAAAGCTGAGGACACAGGAACTTCTGGCAGGGAGGAGGAGGAGGAGGAGGAGGAAGGAATTGTGGGCAGCTGGGAAAGGGTTGTTGGTGGTGATGACCCTGCAGAGCAGATGTGGGGTGAAAACACACCATGAAACACTCTGGGAAATCCTACAGAGCCCAAGTTTAACAGGGTAATTAAAATAGTCCTAATTTTAAGGCTCAGCTCTCCCAGAGGTATCTAAATGAAGGGTGTCACTGGATGAAGAATCTTCCTATGGGAATGGAGGATCTTCTCCCAAATACTGGAAGGCTGAAGGGGGTCCAGGGTGCCAGCAGAGCAGTGGCAGTGCCCTCTGTCAGGGCTGTGTCATCACGTCATCCCTTGGGAATGGAGAGCAAAGCAAAGTGTCTCCTCCTGGAGGTGACAGCAGCACCTTCACTGTTCCAAACACAGACCTTGGAATTCGGGACACGCACCAAAGAGAGGAGAAAAAACCCTAAAGCAAATCCAAGGGGAAGGAATCATAGAATCAGAGAATCATAGAATCAGAGAATCATAGAATCATGGAATCAGCTGGGTTGGAAGGGACCTCTGAGATCATCCAGTCCAACCCTTGATCCAACCCCGCTGTGGTTCCCAGCCCATGGCACTGATGCCACATCCAGTCTGTCCTTAAACACCTCCAGGGATGGAGAATCCCCCCCTTCCCTGGGCAGCCCATTCCAATGGCTGAGCACCCTCTCTGCAAAGAAATTCTTCCCAATGTCCAACCTAACCCTCCCCTGGCACAGCTGCAGACCCAGCCCTCTTGTCTTGCTGATGGTTGCCTGGGAAAAGAGACCAACCCCCCCTGGCTCCCCCCTCCTGTCAGGGAGTTGCAGAGAGTGAGGAGGTCTCCCCTGAGCCTCCTCCTCTCCAGGCTGAGCCCCCCCAGCTCCCTCAGCCTCTCCTCACAGCACTTGTGCTCCAGTCCCTTCCCCAGCCTTGTTGCTCTTCCCTGGACCTGCTCCAGCCCCTCCATGTCCTTCCTGAGCTGAGGGCCCAGAACTGGACCCAGCACTCCAGGGGTGGCCTCCCCAGCGCTGAGTCCAGGGGCAGAATCCCTTCCCTGGCCCCGTTGGCCACCCTGTTCCTGAGCCAGGAAACCACCTTTATTCCTTCTTAGCTCCTGGAATCCAACCCCGGGGCTGTTTTTCCCTCCGATTCCCATTCCTGGGCTCTCGGAAGGAATCCCTAATTTGTTGAAAGGTGGCTGGACAAATTGGCTCAGCAGCAGCACGAGCTGGGAGCTCACGGAGGAGGTCGGGAAACCTCCGGCAGCCCCCGGAGATTCCAGGGTTCACCCTCCGCTTCTCCAAGTGGAACTTTGCTTTTTTGGTTCCTCGCTCTCGATTCTGCTGCCAAAATACCACAATCATCACCACCATCATCAAAATAATAATAATAACGAAGCAAAACAACGTTCCTGCCTCGGATTTCTTTGTGGTGACTCCTCCAATGTGCGTAAAACCCTCGGATTCTGGGCTGTCCTTTGGGTCAGGGCCATGCTTTGTGCTCCAAGGCTTTCTCCAGAAGTGTCCCCTGGCTGGCTGAGGTGGAGACAGCCCCAGCCCAGAGCCCAGAGTGGATTTATTAGCAGAGCAGGCTGCTGGAAAGGAGGAAAACAGCCTTTCTGGGAGCTCTGAGCCCTGCCAGGGAGGTTAAAGCAGAGAGAACTCTGCCGGCCGCTTCCTTGGCAGCTTTTATCCCATCTGATAACGGAGTGGGATAGAAGAAAAAACATGGACTGAACTGACATCAGATCAAAATTAATGGGCTTCTCTCAGGGAATCAGCTCCAAGGGCTATAATGAGCCCGTGTTTTGGGAGGCACTTGCCTGGTGCAGCGGGATGCAGAGGAAAGCTCTGGAAGATGGATGGAGCAGGAGGAGCTTTGGTACAAATCCAGCAGTGGGAGCTGTGCTGTGGGGATTGGATGGGATGGATGCAGGACACTGGGGATCAAACATCCTGTGTGCTGTGGGGATTGGATGGGATGGATGCAGGACACTGGGGATCAAACATCCTGTGTGCCCACCCCAGTTGGATCAGGACACGGGAGCCCACGGGGAAGGAATTGCTGGAAGGGCTCATTTAGTCTTGCAAAAGTTCTGTTTGGGTGCTGTTTGCCCTGTGCCCAGGGGGAAAACATGGATGAATCCTGGGCTCTGTGATCTCCCTGTTCCCAGGGGGAAAACCTGGATGAATCCTTGGCTCTGTGTTCTTGTTCCCAGGGTGAAACCCTGGCTGAATCCTGGGCTCTGTGGTGTCCCCAGGGGGAAACCCTGGATGAATCCTGGGCTCTGTGATGTCCCCAGGGTGAAACCCTGGATGAATCCTGGGCTCTGTGATGTCCCCAGAGTGAAACCCTGGATGAATCCTGAGCTCTGTGATGTCCCCAGGGGGAAAACCTGGATAAATCCTGGGCTCTGTGATGTCCCCAGAGTGAAACTCTGGATGAATCCTGGGCTCTGTGATGTTCCAGGGTAAAAAACTGGACAAATTCTGGGCTCTGTGATGTCTCCAGGGTGAAAACCTGGATGAATCCTGGGCTCTGTGGTGTCCCAGGGTAAAAACCTGGATGAATCCTGTGCAGTGAGACGTCCCCAGGGGGAAAACCTGGGCTCAGAGCAGACATCTCCCTCCTCTCTGCTCCTTCCCAGCATTTCTCTGGGCTCCCTGATCCATGAAATTGTCCCATTCCTGAGCTCTGAGGGGGGTGGGGTGGGGACAAAGCACCTTCCAGGGATGTGCTTCAGTTTGGGAAATTCAGCCCCCCATCCTCCAAGCTATTTCTGGCAAGTGGAGGTTTAATGATTACATGAAATGATCCCTTTGGGTCAGATCCGTTACCTATTCCTGACAAAGGGAGGAGATGGAAAAACTGCATTAACTGGGAGCAGAGAGTGCAAACGGGGGGGAGGTCAAAGGATCCAATCCCTCACTTCCCTGGGACTGGTTAAAAAGTGTCTTTCCATGACCTGTCTGAGGCCCCACAGGAAAATCAGGTTGTTCTCTGACTTATTAACCTCCCCAATCCTGGGGGACGAGCGAAAACTCCCATCAAAAACCCACCAGGGCACTCCGAGTTTCCAGCCCTGCAGGGAAAACCACTCCAAGCCCAGGGTTTTATCTGCCCCCAAAGGAAATATCCCACTTTTCCCACCTTTTCCATGCTCAGTGGAGCCACGAAAACACCTGCAAATGTGAGCTGAGAGCTGATGTCTTCCCCCACTTCCAATCCCTCCTCAGCTTCCGAGCAGAGAATGATCCAGGGAGCAACATTAAATCCATTCCCACATTATCTGCTGGAAGATGGGGAGGTAAAAGTAGGAAAGGTTAAAAATATGGGGTTTTTTTCTTCTTTTTCCCCCTCCTTTTTGTTTGTTTTCCCCCCTGTTCTTCTCCCTCCCTCAGCCCTGCCAGTGGAGCTGCTGAAGGCCAAACACCGAATTAAGGGAGCCTTTGATCCTCCTGCTTTGGGCTGGGTGTGTTTTGACCACACCTAAGGCTCCATCCCTAATTTAGTGCTTTTCAGGGATTCCCTGGAGCAGGTTTCCCAGGGAAATTACTGCTGTCCCATCCCTGGAAGTGTCCAAGGGCAGGTTGGACAGGGCTTGGAGCAACCTGGGCTGGTGGAAGGTGTCCCTGCCCATGGAACTGGATGATTTTAAAGTCCCTTCCAACCCAAACTGTTCTGGAATTCCATGATTTTTCATGGGTTTTAGGAGATGTTGGAGGATCTCCTCATATTTCTTGTTCTGGTGGCTTCCAAAACCAAGGCACAGCCCTGGGACTTCCAAGTCCCAACTGATTTTCCTCCCTGAAAACCCCAGGAAACATCATTTCTTTGACATGTGACGTAGAGTTTGAAAAGATATTTAAAATATCTTTAGATTTCAGCACTTAGAGGCACAAAAAGGGGGACAAGACACCAGTGTTTGACCCCATAAAACCACTGCAAAGGGCATTATTACCCTCTGGCACTGCACATGGTGCCCATCATTCCTCACTTTAATTCCCAGTGCTTTCTACTCGATGCTCCCTGTTGGAATTTGGGCACTTCCTTGTCTGCTCCTGCTCTGTGTGTGTCTGTCAAGTAGTGATTGGATGGGGAGAAAGAACCATTAATGGGTTTTGTGACAGATTTAGGCAAAATGTGCTGTTAAAAAAGACATTTTGAGGTATTTTTATATTTCTACCCCTTTTTTCTTTTGCCCTGTTCTGTAAGTTGTGCAAATCCTTCTGGGAGTCTTGTTGGGAGTGAAAAAATGGTTGGATCCAAAGCAGGGATTGGGCAGGTTGATGGGAGAGAAACCACCTATTTAATGAGGGCTGAGGTCCTGCAGAAGGATAAAAGAATAGATGGACAGCAGGGAGGAGAAAGAGGAAGGGAAAGGAAGGGAAAACTTATTCCTGGTGCAGGTAAAAATGTTTTTCATCCTGTAAATGCTGGGAAGAAACAATGGGGAAGGGAAAGGGAAGGGAAAACTTGTTCCTGGCGCAGGTAAAAATGTTTTTCATCCTGTAAATGCTGGGAAGAAACAATGAGGATGGGCTGGAGTTACAAACCAGCCACGAAGGGATCGGCCGTGGAACAAAAATAAAAATAAAAAAATAAAAATAGAAAATAATAAAAATAAAAAATTTTAAAAAAATAAAAAATAATAAAAAATTTAAAAAAATAAAAATAAAAATAAAAATAAAAAATAATAAAAAATAAAAATAAAAATAAAAATAAAAATAATAAAAATAAAAATAATAAAAATAATAAAAATAATAAAAATAAAAATAAAAATAATAAAAATTAAAAATAGAAATAAAAATAAAAATAAAAATAAAAAATAAAAATAGAAATAAAAATAAAAATAAAAATAAAAATAAAAATAAAAATAAAAATAAATAAAGCTGTCTGGAAAATTCCAGTGTGGCATTATCCAGGGGATGCTGTCAGCTCCAGGACAGACCACAGCCCTGGCCAGAGGTGGCTGCAGGGTGACAGCCCCGGGTCCCTGCCAGCTGGTCACACAGGAGCAGCCTGTGAGCTCAGGAATGCTCTTGGAAGGAGCTCTGGCCACTCGAGTCCACGTGGATCTGTTTAAAAAAAGCCCCTCAGAGGGCTGGTTTTTCTCTGGCCTCGTTGTTCCCGTTGTTTTCTTTTCATGGCCGAGGTGTTTACGGGGTTTGAGGGCTGCCCAAATGAAAACAGGACCTGCAGCCACTGGTTGTTTAGCCAGGAGAAGGTTATTTTGGAGATCCACCTTTCTGTCTTTTGGGAGGTGGGAGCTGAATTCCTGCTCCTCCCAATCCCCCAGGGATGGTTGCTGGAGTGAAACACTGAGGTTTTGGGGAGAGGCAGGAGGGGGAACAGATCTCACCCACCTTCTGAGCACAGAGGGAGGGGCTGTGCAGGGTGGGAGATGCTCTGCACGTTCCTGATCCCTGCTTTTCAAGAGCTGTTGGGATATTCCTAAGCCCTGTGGATCATCAGTGGGACAGGGAATGGGGTGACCCGCTGGGATCTTGCTGAGGATTAGTGGGATTTCCTCAGGGAGTGGGAGAGAAGGAAGATCTTCAAGGCTTGGTGTAATTCCCGAGGCAGGATGGCATTGGAAATAATATCCATCATTGGAAATAATATCCATCCCTTCTTCTCCTGATTCCACTGGAACTGCTCACTCCTCTGAAGCTGCACCAGCTCAGCCCTGCTGGAAAAATGCAAAAAAGGGGAAATGACTTTGAGCTGAAAGAGAGTAAATTTAGGTGGGATATTGGGAGGGAATTCCTGGCTGGGAGGGTGGGGAGCCCTGGCACAGGTTGCCCAGAGAAGCTGTGGCTGCCCCTGGATCCCCCTGGAAGTGTCCAAGGCCAGGTTGGAGCAACCTGGGCCAGTGGAAGGTGTCCCTGTCCATGGCAGGGGGTGGCACTGGAGGATTTTTGAGGGCCCTTCCCAACCCAAACCACTCTGGATTCTCTGATTCCTCCTGGCCAGGGGGTGACAGGAGACCAGAGGGTGGGTTGGGAGTTCTGGGGCTTTTCAGGGTGATGGTTTTTGATGGACAAACCTCAGGATGACTGTGCAGTCCATCCAGCTCCGGGGCATGATCCCAGCTCCAGGCTCATCTTCCAACACGTCCCAGTTCCCCAGGGATCACTGTCTGGAGTCATCTCAGTGAGAGACACAAAGATCTGAGGAATATCTGCCTGAAGGACGGAGGGGCTGAGTGATTAATGGGGGCTGAAGGAAGTGCACAAGGGCAGAGGCAGAAATGAGGACTCCAGTTCTCATCCCTGTGTGCTGCTGGAGGCACAAACATGCTGGAGTGGGAAGCAAACTCCGAGTGGTTCAGTCTTCCTTTTTTTTTTTTGGCCTTTCTGGTGGCATCAGTGACCTGCCCCATTGGGTCTTGGTTCCCTCAGCTCCTCAAAATCTCCTCAGGATGACACATAAAAAAAAAAAAATCGGAGGGATTTCTACAGAAAAAGTGGCCAGAAGCTCCTCAGACCACTCCTGCCATAAATTCCCAGCGACACAGGAGAGATCAGAACCAGCTGGCAAGATTTCAAGGAGATCAGGGCACGGGAACTCCTCAGGGCTTCTGGAGGGGCAGCAAAAACCCCAAACCACCTCAAACCTGCGGGATGGGACTTAAGAGATGTTAAGATATTGCAGAAGGGATGATGTGAGTGGCTCGGGGTGGGGTCTGCATCCCCCCCCCAGAGCAGCAGGGATTGGGATTTGGGTGAGGACATTTGGAGCTCGGGCCAGGCCGGGTAAAAAAAACCCCTTTGAATCCACCTTTGTGCCGTGACATTTTTTAAGAGAGTCGCTGCTGTGTGTAACCACAGGGCAGGGAGAAAGTTTATCCAGCCTGGAAGGGGAGGGAAGGCCCCTGGCTGGCTCTGAAGAGCAGGGACTGTTCATTCCCGCTGCTATTTCTGGAATGCCTCGGGAGCACCGGGGCTTGTGCTGAAAGGACGTGTGAGCCTCCACTTCCCTGGTGCTGGGAGAGGAGGTCTGGGGGGAGGCACACACAGAGCCCTCAGGATTCCCTGTAGATGGAAAAAGGAGGGAAGATCCCCAAGGAAAAGCTGGTGGGAATTGGTGCCTCTGCCCCCGGGGGGAGCTCACCTGGGTGGGAGGCTGGGAAGTGCTGAGGAGTGGAAGAAGGACCATCAATCCCTCCTGGAATGGGTTGCAAGGTGTGTTTGACCCCCCCCAAAAAAAATGCTGGCAGGAGAGAGAGGAGGTAGGGGAGGAAGGGATTTATCAGACCCCTGATTTTGGGGGGTGGTATATGGGATTTTCATGGAGAGCCCTGGGAATGAGCACCCAACAGCCAACTGGTTTAGGCTCGGTTTTTGTGAGAGGGAAAAAAGCTTCAGGCTTTTACAAGAATTCCTTTTATTCACTTGTCTGTGTTGGGATTTCAAGTGAAATGCTCCACTGACCATAACGGGGTGTCCTGCATCTCTCTGGAGCAAGGGATGGAGCCCAAAAATTCAGGGCTCTATTTCCACCAGGAAACCCTATAACTGACATCAACAGACCCTGTTTCCTCTTGGTGGGTTTGTGCCAAAAGAGATCCTGGGAATGAACATCCCTGGTGCCAGCGTGGAGGACTTCAGGAGGAGAATCCGTAGGAATTCAAGTGGTAAATCATTCAACAGGACCCTGGACACCATTTTATGGGCCAGTTTTTAAAAACGGGGCAAAAAGTGAGGTTGAGGGGGAAGGCAAAGCTCATTTTGCACCAGAAGCAGAACTCGGGCTGGTGTTTGGTGTCAATCCCCAGGAATGGCTCCATTGTCCACAGCACTGGGAATTTTTGGCTATTTCCCCACGGATCAGCTCTCCAGACACACTTTTCCCCCTCACACATCCTGCTCAGCAGAGGGGAGAAACTCTGCTGCCCACGGAAAGCAGGGGATGCCCTTTTTGAAAAGGTGCAGCTCCAGCTGTTTGTTTGGGAATACGTGGCTGGAATAAAGGTTATTTTGGATGAGTTGGGAGCTTTACAGAACCTTCATTCACCCCCTTTGACTGGGCTGCATAAAGGGCTACTGAGCAGATAAACTTCGAAGGAATGTGAATTCCCCTCTTAATTAAATGACAGGAAATTAAAACAGACACATTCCATGGGTTGGGGGGAGAGGGAGGATGGGAAGTGATTTTTTTATCCCCTCAAATTCAGGTTTCCAGTCTGATAAGTCCTGGATTTCAATCTCCAGAGGGAGGAAACGTGTAGATGCCTCAGGAGTGTTCTCTGGGCACGGCCCCAAGGTTGCCAGAGCTCCAGGAGGGTTTGGACAACTCTGAGGGGCAGGGTGGGGTTGTTGGGGTGTCTGAGCAGGGCCAGGAGCTGCATTTGATGATCCTTGGGGGTTCTTTCCAGCTCAGGATATTCTGTGACTCTCTGAAGGCTGAAGTCTCATTAGGTCAGAGGAAACTCATTAAAACCTGCAGTGGAATTAAAACCTGCAGTGGAATTAAAACCTGCAGCTGATGAGTGGCAATCAAACAAATCAGAAATAAATAATAATAATAAAAAAGTGATATCTTCTTAGGCTCTGCTTCTTAAGCAGAAATCCACCCAAAGCCTGAGGGCACCTTCCCCACTGCAGATCTTGCAGGGCCCCTTCCAGCATCACACGACCCCAAATGTTTGGAGAGGGACTTTTCTCAGGGGTCTGGAGGGACAGGACAAGGGCAGTGGCTTTAAGCTGAAAGAGGGGAGATTTGGACGGGATATTGGGAAGGAATTGTTGGCTGGGAGGGTGGGGAGGCCCCGGCACAGGTTGTTCCCATATTGATCCAGAGATCTGGGGCAAAACTGGGATCAATGATAAGCAAGGGCTGCCTGTTTTCCACTCTGCTTAATCCTCCTCTCTCTGCTTGGATCAGATCCAGACCTTCCACAGGCCACTCTGGGTTGGTTGGATATTATCCCTTCTTCTTTTCCCAAATCATAGACACGCAGTTCAGGATGGGTCTAACCCAATTCTGGCAACAAAACATTCCTTTGGCATCATCCTCCTGATTGCTCAGCTCTGCACTGAGCAGTGATAAAAAAAAGGTGATAAAAATATCTTTAGGTTACCAAGAGAATATTATTATATGTATTCAAAATATAGACTTCTTTGTGCATGTTTATGCACTATATATTATTATAATAATATATAGTATAATAATGCAAGGATATGGAAGGATCAGGAGGCTCAGCTCAGATTCCTCCAGGAAGAGATGGGAGAAATGCTGATTGTCTGGCCATGGAAACACAGCATTCCCGGGCTGGCTCGGGGTGGGATTCCCTTTGTGGGTTCAGAAAACCCCTGTTAGGGAAAAGATAACACCTGGAGAAGAGCCCAAGCCACAGAACTGGGCTCATCTGCTGAGATCTGATCGTCTGGGGAGGCCCTGACAGAGACTGTCCTGAGAATTTGTGGCTGCCCCATCCCTGGAATTGTCCAAAGGCAGTTTGGATGGGGCTTGGAGCAACCTGGGCTAGTGGAAGATGTCCCTGCCTGGGACAGGGGTGGAACTGGATGATCTTTAAGTCCCTTCCAACCCAAACCATCCTGGAATTCTCCTATATCTCCATGTGATGCTGGCTGTGCTAAGGGATCCTTCCTTCTCCAGCCTAAAATCCCAATTCCTGGGAGGTCAGAGACGCGGCCCCAGCCTGGCCTGACCCAAACTTGGGGATGTTTCCCGTTTTTCAGAGCAGCTCCAGCCCCCTGGAGTGCCCTGGCTGACCCTTCAGGCACGTTTGTTGTTGCAAACATGACCCAAATTCCATTCCTCACCTAATCCTTGGAGCTGCCCCTGGAACAGAGCAGGTTTCTATAAATAGTGCTCCAAAAAAACCCCTGTGATTCTGCCTGGGTGAAGGGGGTCTGTTCTCTGCGGGGCCAGGCACAATTCCAGCCTTGTTAATGGATAGGAAGGGTGGGAAACAGAGAAAAAGAGGGGGGAAAAAAGGTCTCCTTTGTAAAAAAAATGTGTCTGTGGAAGGGGGAAATCTCTGACCAGGGCTGTCCGAAGCTCTGAATTAATTTTAGAGCCTCCTGTGGTTGGATTTAATGGGCTTAAAATCCAGTTTCACTCTGAATGTGACATTAATTTTCTCTGCCAGCTGAGAGATGTCTTGGTCCTCACTGGAAGTTGTCCTTTTCCCATGGCTGAGAGCAAGGACATGTCTCATCTTTCCAGCCCATTCCAAGAGGTTTGAAGGGAGGCAGAGCTGGGAGTGATTTTGACAGGACCATAAATATGTCTGACAGGGGACAACTGAGAAAAATCCCACCTTAAACAACTCAGGCTTTGTCTGAGGAGACGTAGAAATATTTCCCTGGAGTCTCCTCAGTGACATTCCTTCTTTTCCCTCTGCTGTTGACAGACGAGGGTGGTTTTCCAGGACTTTATTCCAACACCATTGTTATTTTGGGATGCATCCTCCTCACATTCAGCAGGTGAATCAAAACACCAGGGGTCCCTCCTAAAAGGGGATTTTCTTCCACAAACCCACAGCACTTGGTCCCAAATGTGCTGTTAAACTGAGCCTTGAGCCTGGATTGGAGCCAGGGATGGCTCTTCCTGCAGGATCATGAACCAACTTCCAGGAGATGTCCACTGAGGAATTCACTGGGCACAGAATCCTGGAATGGTTGGAGTGGAAGGGACCTTAGAGATCATAGAATCAGAGAATCAGCTGGGTTGGAAGGGACCTCCAAGATCATCCAGTCCAACCCTTGATCCAACCCCGCCGTGGTTCCCAGCCCATGGCACTGATGCCACATCCAGTCTTTTTTGAAAAATCTCCAGGGATGGAGAATCCCCCCCTTCCCTGGGCAGCCCATTCCAATGGCTGAGCACCCTCTCTGCAAAGAAATTCTTCCTAATGTCCAACCTAACCCTCCCCTGGCACAGCTGCAGACCCAGCCCTCTTGTCTTGCTGATGGTTGCCTGGGAAAAGAGACCAACCCCCCCTGGCTCCCCCCTCCTGTCAGGGAGTTGCAGAGAGTGAGGAGGTCTCCCCTGAGCCTCCTCTTCTCCAGGCTGAGCCCCTCCAGCTCCCTCAGCCTCTCCTCCCAGCACTTGTGCTCCAGTCCCTTCCCCAGCCTTGTTGCTCTTCCCTGGACCTGCTCCAGCCCCTCCATGTCCTTCCTGAGCTGAGGGCCCAGAACTGGACCCAGCACTCCAGGGGTGGCCTCCCCAGCGCTGAGTCCAGGGGCAGAATCCCTTCCCTGGCCCTGTTGGCCACCCTGTTCCTGAGCCAGGCCAGGATCCATTGGCCCTCTTGTCCCCCTGGGCACACTCTGGCTCCTGTTCAGCTCCCTGTCCATCCCCACTCCCAGCTCCCTTCCTGCCTGGCTGCTCTCCAGCCCCTCTGGCCCAGCCTGGAGCTGCCGGGGGTTGTTGTGGCCCAAGGGCAGGACCCGGCCCTTGGCCTGGTGGAACCTCATCCCCTTGGAATCAGCCCCTGGATCCAGCCTGGCCAGGTCCCTCTGCAGAGCCCTCCTGCCCTCCAGCTGATGGACACTCCCCCCCAGCTTGGTGTCATCTGCACATTTGCTGATGATGGACTCGATCCCCTCATCCAGATCATCAACAAAGATATTAAACAGGACTGGGCCCAGCCCTGAGCCCTGGGAACACCACCAGTGATCAGATCCCAACTGGATGCAGCCCCATTCACCACTCTCTGGGCCCGGCCCACTCAACTTGTTCCAATCCTGTGGAAGGGACACCTTCTGCTGGAAAGGACACCTTCTGCTGGAAAGCAACCAGTCCTGCTGGGATCATTCCAGGGGTGCTGCTTTTCCTTCTGGGAGGAATTCCCTCCTCCTTTGCTGGATTTTCAGAGCCTGACAGACTCTCCTGCGTTTGAGAAGGGTCAAACCCATCTCTTTTTTGGGACCCCTCCTGCTTTTTCACCTCCCATCGGGAGCTGTAACTCCCCCAGACCTTTGGGAGCACAAAGTTGAGGAAAGCAAAGCAGGACCAAGTTGAGGAAATTGGGGATGGAATGGGAGAATTCCCAACTTCTTCTGAACTCCAGTTGCTGTGCTCCATCCTCCTGGATGACATTCCTTAGTTTTAGTGGTGCAGGAACCAGAACTGAACCCAAAAGAAGCTGCTCTGGCAGCAGCACCAACCCAACAACCAGTCACTGGATGGACACCCAAATTGAACGAAATATGGAATATTAATTGAATTAAATATGGAATATTAATTGAATTAAATATGGAATGACAAGTCCGAGTGAAAACCTTGGAAAATGTGATTTCAAAGGAGTTGATGTGAACTAATGTGTCAGTTTGAGGATATTTTAATTTTATTAGTCAGGATGGATCTCCCAAGAACTTCCTGCAGCGCTGGGGGAGTCAAAGCACCAAAACTCTGTTAATAATTAATCAATCTGATCATTTTATGCCCCTGCATTTTGAAATATTGAGCAGAGCCACAGGAACGAGCGATTCTTTTGGTTCCCTGAGTGACTGATAAATAAATCAATGCACACAAGGGCAGCCAGAGATCAAAGGGAAGGAAAATTTCCTCCTTTCCTGGGATTTCTTTGTACAGGAAAGAAAAAAAAACAACAGTGAAACATTTTGGAGTTTTAGGAATCGCTCTGCTCCAAACCAGATCCTCAGCCTTGAAAATTTGGGACTGAACCACTTCCCAACCCAAAAAAGAGGAAATTTCACTGAGAAATAATCGAAAAAATGTTAATAATATAATCAATATTAATAATCCAATAAATATTAATACATTAAAAATCTAATAAAATATCAATATGTAATATATTATATATAATATGTAATATACAATATACTATATATAATATACTATATATAATATATAATATATAATATATAATATATAATATATAATATATAATATATAATATATAATATATAATATATAATATATAATTAATATATAATATATAATATATAATATATAATATACAATATACAATATATAATATATAATATATAATATATATTTATATATTATATATTTTTATATATTCATTATATATATAAATATAAATATCCAATAAATAATCCAATAAATATTAATAAATCATGTATGATAAATACATACTGATATGTAAAGCATAATAAATATACAAATATATCTACATTTTAAATACGTATTTATGAATTTTGATACTCTAAAAATCTTTTGATCACTTTTCTCTCCAACATATGCATTTGACATAGGCCATAAAATAATTTATATATGTCTATATTAAAATATAGGAATAATAAAATAAATATAGAATACCATAATAGATATTAATAAATCATATATGATAAATACATATTGATATATAAAGGATAATAAATATACAAATATATCTACGTTTTAAATACATATTTATTAATTTTGATACTCTAAAAATCTTTTTATCACTTTTCTCTCCAGCATCTGCGTTTGACATAGGCATAAAATAATTTAGAGATGTATATATTAAATTATATGTGTATATATATATTAAATAAAGAAATAATACAATGAATAGAGAATAACATAATAAATATTAATAAATCATATATGATAAATACATACTAATATGTAAAGCATAATAAATATACAAATATATCTACATTTTAAATACATATAATAGTATTTATTAATTTTGATACTCAAAATATTTTTATCACTTTTCTCTCCAGCATCTGAGTTTTAACATAGGCAAAAAATAATTTAGAGATGTATATCTTAAAAATACAGAAATAATAATATACATATAGAATAATCTAATAAATATTAATAAATGATCTATAATAAACACATAATAATATGCAAAACATAATAAATATACAAATATGTCTGCATTTTAAATAAATATAATAATATTTATTATTTTTGCTAATCTAAAAATATTTTTTATCACTTTTCTCTCCAACAACTGCATTTGACATAGGCATAAAATAATTTATCGATATATATATATATAAATAATATAATACATGTAGAATAATGTAATAAATATTAATAAATTATACATAATGAATAATAATATAATAAACAAATAAATAAGAATATATAATGCATAATAAATACACAAATATGTCTATATTTTAAATACATGTAATAATATTTATTACTTTTGGTAATCTAAAAATATTTTTATCACTTTTCTTTCCACCATCTGTGCTTGACATAGGGATGAAATAATTTATAGATGTAAATATTAAAAATACAGAAATAATGCAATAAATATAGAATAATCTAATAAATATTAATAAATAATATATAATAAATACATGTAAATATATGTCAAACACAATAAATATAGAAATTTGTCTACATTTTAAATATAAATAATATTATTTATTATTTTTGCTAATCTAAAAATATTTTTATCACTTTTCTCTCCAGCAGCTGCATTTGACAGAGGCATAAAATAATTTATGAATGTATATATAAAAATATATAATAAATAATAAATTATATCTAATAAATGCATAAGAACATATAATACATAATAAATATACAAATGTCTGTATTTTAAATACATATAATAATATTTTTTTGCTAACCTAAAAGTATTTTTATCACTTTTCTCTCCAGCAGTTACATTTACCAGAAGCATGAAAAGCATTTCTATATTTATATAAAATATTTAAATAATATAAAAATAAATATTAATAAATTATCTCTAATAAACATAGAATAAATAGAGACAATAAATACATAATATATATAAGAAATATGTAAATATAAATATATATTTGTATAGATATTTCTAGATATTTCTAAATATCTTATATATATCTTAAATACATATCTTAAATATATATATTTAATATATATAATATTTTATCTATAACTATATCTATAACCAATCTATATCTATATACATATATTTTTTTTTAAAGTTCTTTCTTTGGTAGAGACCTTGTCCCAAAACTGCTCAGATTTGGGTCAAAATGAGCCCTTAAATAAGTATCTTAAATACATATATCTTAAATATATATATTTAATATATATATTATATTTTTGCCTATAACTATATCTATAGCTATATCTAATCTATATCTATCTATCTATTTTTTTTTAAAAAGTGCTTTCCTTGGTAGAGATTATTTCCCAAAACTGCTCAGATTTGGGTCAAAATGAGCCCTTAAATATATACCTTAAATATATATATCTGAAATATATATATTTAATAAATATATTGTATTTTTATCTATATCTATATCTATATCTGTCGATATATTTTTTTTAAAAGTGCTTTCCTTGGTAGAGATCTTGTCCCAAAATTGCTCAGATTTGGGTCAAAATGAGCCCTTAAATATATATCTTAAATACATATATCTGAAATATATATATTTAATATAAATATTATATTTTTATCTATATCTATATCTATATCTATATCTATATCTATATCTATATCTATATCTATATCTATATCTATATCTATCTATATCTGTATCTATATCTATATCTATCTATTTTTTTTTTAAAGTTCTTTCCTTGGTAGAGATTTTTTCCCAAAACTGCTCAGATTTGGGTCAAAATGAAAGCAGCCTGAAGTATAGCTAAATATATATTTTTCCCTCTCTATTTAAAATATATATATAAAAATATATATATGATACATAAATATATATAAATCTTTTATATATATATTTTTATATATATTTATTTATATTATTATTTTTATTTTTATTTTTGTTTGTGTTTATTTTTATTTTATTTTTGTTTGCGCTCATTTTTATTTTTTTGTTTTTATATTTTGAGTTTCATTTTTCTTGCCCAGAGAAGCTGTGGCTGCCCCTGGATCCCTGGAAGTGTCCAAGGCCAGGTTGGAGCAACCTGAGCTGGTGGAATTCAATGATTTTCAGGCCCCTTCCAACCCAAACCTTTCTGTTGAACTGATTTTTTTCTGCACATACACATCATTTCCATTTTTTGGCTTGGCCATTTTTCCACGAAACCCACAAATTTTCCCCTCCCCTGGTATTTGAGGTCTTCCCAATCTTCAAACAGCTCTGCTTCACACCCCTAATTAGATTTACCCTTATTCACCTTCAGCTAAAACATCACATTTTTAGCTTTCCCCCACAAGAAGAAACAGTTAATTTGGTGTTTTTTTCCTTTTTTAAAATTTTCTTAAATGAAACACATTATTTTTAAGCGGTCACAGGACTCCAAAAGCTGGAATTATGGGGGAAAAAAAGCCCAAAAACCCTAAAAAAAAGAAAAAAAGGCGAGCCTTGCACTAATAAATTGGCAGTTGTGGCAGAGCCAGGCCTGTGGCTTTGCTATTTTTATATTTCTGTCTGATCTCTTTGGCTCTTGTCTGAAGTGGATCGTTGAGGGGAGTTACTGCTCCATTTGGAATGCCCCAAACACAGCCCTGGCATAAAAATGTGTTCCTTGGGCCTCCTCCTGCCCCCAAAATCCCTCCCAGAAATCCCACCCAGCCCCCAGCAAGGCTGGATATTTCCAGGGGAGTTCAACTTGGCTCTGTCTCCACAGATATTTCTCTGGGATTTGTTTGACTTCCTGGGATTGAGCACTGGGATAATGTTCATTTTACAGCTGCCAACTCATGGCCAGCAGAGGCTCAAGGCTCATTTTTTTGGGATGGGATTCCCTTCAGCTCCTTTCCCAGCTGATTTCCCGACATTCAGTCCGTCCATCCCACTCCCCTTTCCCTCCTGCAAAGGAACACAGAGCCTGCAGCAGAAGATCCCACTCGATTATCCCACTCCCCAACATTTGTTCATTAAATTGGGGATGTTTATTGAACCCTCAGTTGTCAGATTTTTAACATCTTTTCGTGGCAAGGTGACAAAAGAAGAGGGGACACCCACCCTGCTCCCAAGAAACTGGAAATGCCTTGGAATCTGAGTGTTAATTCCTCCTGAAATCCTACTCAATTTTATCCTCCTGCTCTTTATCCCTCCCCATTTTTACTTCCTTAAATTCATTTTGTTGAGCCCTGAGTAGCTGGGTTTTGAACATCTTTTCATGGCTGGGAAGATGATAAAAGAAGAGAGGGGGAAAAAAATACCCCCAAAAGTTGGAAATGCATTGGAATCTGAGTGTTAATTCCTCCTGAAATCCCACTAAATTATCCTCCTGCTCTTTATCCCTCCCCATCGTTTATTCATTAAATTGGGGATGTTTACTGAACCCTCAGTTGTCAGATTTTTAACATCTTTTTGTGGCAAGGTGACAAAAGAAGAGGGGACACCCACCCTGCTCCCAAGAAACTGGAAATGCCTTGGAATCTGAGTGTTAATTCCTCCTGAAATCCCACTAAATTATCCTCCTGCTCTTTATCCCTCCTCGTTTTTACTTCCTTAAATTCATTTTGTTGAACCCTCATTCAGTCAGGTTTTGAACATCTTTTCATGTGAAGGGGAAGATGATAAAAGAAGAGGGGGGAAAAAAATACCCCAGGAAGTTGGAAATGAATTGGAATCTGAGTGTTAATTCCTCCTGAAATCCTACTCAATTATTTTCCTGCTCTTTATCCCTCCCCGTTTTTACTTCCTTAAATTCATTTTGTTGAACCCTCAGTAGTCAGGTTTTGAACATCTTTTCACAACTGGGAAGATGATAAAAGAAGAGGGGGTGAAAAAATACCCCCAAAAGTTGGAAATGCCTTGGAGTCTGAGTGTTAATTCCCCCTGAAATCCTACTCAATTTTATCCTCCTGCTTTTTATCCCTTCCCATTTTTACTTCCTTAAATTCATTTTGTTGAACCCTCATTCAGTCAAGTTTTGAACATCTTTTCATGGCTGGGAAGACGATAAAAGAAGAGGGGGGAAAAATACCCAAGAAGTTGGAATGTGAGTGTTAATTCCCCCTGAAATCCTACTCAATTATTCTCCTGCTCTTTATCCCTCCCCATCGTTTATTCATTAAATTGGGGATGTTTATTGAACCCTCAGTTGTCAGATTTTTAACATCTTTTCGTGGCAAGGTGATAAAAGAAGAGGGGGGGTGAAAAAATACCCCAAGAAGCTGGAAATGTGTTTGAATGTGAGTGTTAATTCCTCCTGAAATCAGGAGCTTCCAGGGCAGGAAAGGACAGGACATGTGAGCTCCTTCCTGCTGGGGAAGTTCTGGTCTTCTCCAGAAAGGAGGAATTAAGTGATTTGGGGATTTTAATCAAGTGACTCCTTGAATAAATCAGTTTCTAAGCTGAAAAAAATAGATATTTATGCTCTCCAATGCCTCATTATTCCAGAAGTGGAAGAATGTTGATGAAATGCTTTGGAATTGTGGAATTGGGTTGGAGGGACCTTAAAGCTCATCCAGTCCCAGCCCCAGGACAGGGACACCTCCCACTGTCCCAGGATGCTCCAACCTGGCCTTGGACACACCCAGGGATCCAGGGGCAGCCACAGCTTCTCTGGGAATTTCTTCCAGCTCTCATAACTCCAAATCCTCTTCTTGGAGACGCCCCTGGGAGCAAATCTTCCTGCAGAGACACCCTTGCTTTGATTCAGACAAAACACTTCCCATGTTCACTTTTGTTACACTATTACAGGGCCAAAAAACCATTGCCAAGTTGTGCAGAACTTCATTTTTCCTGGAGTTTTGAGCTTTTTAGTGAACTGCCAATAATCCCACAGCCCTGTTTGGGGTTGAAATGCAGCAGTTGGTGATTAAAAAAAAAGCACATTCTCAGCACCCACGGACAGTTCTTATCTTTCCTGGCTCCAAGTGTCTCTGCCTGGGTTAAACTGGGGCAAAGGGACACTTTGCCTGTTTTGTGGGAATCTTCAGAAGCTCCTTTCCCTTTGGGAGGAAAAGCCTGGAGCTGTTCGTGGTGATTTCCCACAAAACAGAACCGTGAAGTTCGGATTTGAAAGGAGAGATCCTGATCTCTCCGAGGGATCCCCTGACTTTTCCAGGGATCATTCCCTGCCAGTACTTTTTAGCCCTTTCTGAGACTGCCCATTGATTTTTCTGTAGAACAAAACAACCCTTTTTTTCCCCCCCCCCTCCACCACAGCCAGCTTTAATCCTTTAAACTTCATATTCCAGAGAGCAGGGAGGATGAAATGATTCAATAAATCAAGATTTGATCCATTTGTCTCGTTTCTGAGGCTGCAGAAAACAGGATCAGTGGGTTTGTACATCTTCCTTTAACAGATAAATTAATTCCACGTCCATTATAAAGTTGTCAGGGAGCTCTTTGGCCAAAAAAACCCACGAGGAGCCCTTGATATCAAAAAAATATTGTGGAGATTTGTGCACTCAGAGCAATCTTATAAAAAAAAAAAAATCAGTGAAGTAACAGGGGAAGGTAGCTTAATATAAATGGGGTTTTATCTGTCACTAGAAAGTATGTCCCTGCTGTATTTATTACTTTACAGCTGCTGAGACACATAACACAGTGGTTATCTTATCTAAATTTAGCCCCCAGACACGTTAGCCAGCTGGAATCTCAGCTATTTCAGGGATCAGCCTGGACAAATTTTGTTTGATATGTGCTTTAGATAAACCAAATGTTCCCAGAGATGATTCCTGGTTTTTATTCAGAGCAGCAAAGGGAGGAGTGAACCCACTGGGGCAGTTCCTGGGTGCTGGATTCGGAGCTGATGATCCCGAAAAGGAGTTTGGTTCAGCCCAACAAAGGCTCATTTCCCTCCCTGCCCTCCCCAAAAATGTCCAGGTTTTTTCCCACCAAAGGAATAAACCAGCAGAACTTGCTCCTCTTTCCACAGGGGAGCAGAAGAGGAGAGAAATCCATGGAGTAAAATCCAAGGAAGGTGAGGAATGGGAGTTATGCCAAAGCCCTTGGTGGACGTCTGTGGGAGTGGGGCTGGAAAGAGCAGCTCCAACTGGGAATGTCACTGGTGTCTGATTAAACCCCAACTGGGAATGTCCCCGGTGTCTAATTAACCTGCTGTGTGTACATTGTTAATGAGGGGGAATTAACAAGGATCTCTTGGCTTTTCCAAGGCCTTGCCCCCGGGTCGGGGCGGCCCCTGGAGCGATCCAGGCTCTGGGAGGGAGGGATTGGGAGCAACCCTGTGGAGAAGGACCGGGAATGCTGGTGGGGGAGAACTCCCTGTGCCCTGGGCTGATCCCACAGCAGGGCAGGGGGGGATTCTGCCCCTCTGCTCCCCTGCAGAGCTGCTCCAGCCCTGGGAACAGCAGCAGGAGGACGTGGAGCTGCTGGAGAGAGTCCAGAGGAGGCCCCGGAGATGCTGCCAGGGCTGGAGCCCCTCTGCTCTGGAGCCAGGCTGGGAGAGCTGGGGGGGTTCCCCTGGAGAAGAGAAGGCTCCAGGGAGAGCTGAGAGCCCCTGACAGGGTCTGAAGGGGCTCCAGGAGAGCTGGAGAGGGACTGGGGACAAGGGATGGAGGGACAGCACACAGGGAATGGCTTCCCACTGCCAGAGGGCAGGGACAGATGGGATACTGGGGAGAAATTCCTGTCTGTGAGGGTGGGGAGGGACTGGAATGGAATTCCCAGAGAAGCTGTGGCTGCCCCTGGATCCCTGGAAGTGTCCAAGGCCAGGTTGGAGCAACCTGGGCTAGTGGAAGGTGTCCCTGCCCATAGCAGGGAGGTTGGACCAGATGACCTTTATGGATCCCCTCCCCCCAAATTATTCCATGATTCCACAATTCTTTTGCAATTCTGTCCTTCCAAGTGTATCCCTGGCATCCATTCCCAAACTGGGAATGAGAAGCTCTGACCTTCCCACGGCCTTGTCTGTAAGATGAGGGGGAAGCAAAGCCTGGGGAGCTGCTGGTGCTTTGCTGGGAAGATTCTCCAAACTTCTCACCTCAGGACTTTGGAGCCAGTCCAAAAAGTGGGATTTGGGTGTGATATCCATGTCACCACATGGAAACATTTGGTGCCTCGAGGAGAAGGGCCCTAAAGTGGCACCAGGACAGGCACAGTGATCTCAGCACCTGCAATTTTAATGTTTTACCCTTTGGCTCCCACTTATATTGGCACAAATCAGACACTCCTTGATCTTCAGGAGTGAGAGCCACAAAGTTCTTGTATTGTCTCACCTCCAGGACAGCCCCAATCCTGCGAATTCTGAAGACTGATCAATAAACAAAGCTCTCCTGCCTGCTCCCAACCCATGTGGAACCTGAATTCTTATTTCAGCAACACCTGTGCTCTTTCATGCTGATAATAGGAAAAAAACCCAACCTAATTCTTAATTAAAACAGCTTCTGCCTCTTCTCCCCACATAAGAAAACGGGGCCTTTTGGCCTTTATTAATTTGCTGCATTTACAGGAGATGCAGAGAGAGGAAATTGTTCAGCAGGTGATGAAACCTGGATGCACTTCCAGGAAAGTCTCATCATTCCCTCACAAACCCTGCAGCAGCTTGAAAATTCACCTGAACTCCCAGAGCCTGAGCAAAGGGTTTTTTTTACCAAACTAATTCCCCCACATTTTGAGCTGTTTCCATCTTTTTTTTTTCCCCCATATTTCGAGCTGTCTGCACGTTCATCCTCCTCCTCCATCCCCACGGAATCCTTTTGGGATTTGCTTTAAACACCTCCTGAAAAAAGAAGGTGCCACCTGACCCTGCTGCCCCCAAGTGTTGGTGGGTGATGGGGGACCCCGAGGAAGAGGAGATGAGGTGGATTTAAGGCAAAAGGATGGGTTGATTCCCTCTTGACTCTTTTATTTCCCACCCCAAAGCTTCACCCCGAGCTGGTTGTTTCTCACCACCTGCTCCTCTCCTCAGAGCTTTGTTCCTTGAAACCTCAGCCTGGCTGAAGGAGCAGCTAATCCCAGAGGATCAGGCACGTTTGGGAGCAGGAGCAGAGCAGCCCGGGGGTGTCACTGCTCAACACCAGCAGATGAAGGACCCGAAGCCAAGGGCCCCTTGTAAACAGCTCATTAAGGACTTTACATCTCGTTCCTTTGCCCTCTGGCCTCCCCCTCCCACACTCCCAGCCGGGTTAATCCCTTCTGTCCCAGGCTGAGGATGTTGTAAGAGGATCCTGCTGCCATCCAGGGGGTGTTTTTAAGCCTCTGCAGCTGATGTTGTGTTTTAAGTTTCGGGCTGGTTTAGTCTTGGCCTTGAGAGCTTTGCACGACCTGGGGCTGGAAGGTTGGGCTGCATGTCCTGCTGGGATCTGCAGAGCCATGGGGATGTGATCCCTCTGCTCTGGAGCCAGGCTGGGAGAGCTGGGAATGTTCATCCTGGAGAAGAGATGGATCCAAGGAGACCTGAGAGCCCCTTGCAGGGCTTGAAGGAGCTCCAGGAGAGCTGGAGAGGGACTGGGGACAAGGCATGGAGGGACAGGACACAGGGAATGGCTTCAAACTCCCAGAGGGCAGGGAGAGATGGGATGTTGGGAAGGAATTCCTGGCTGGGAGAGTGGGGAGGCCCTGGCACAGGTTGCCCAGAGAAGCTGTGGCTGCTCCATCCCTGGAAGTGTCCAAGGCCAGGTTGGATGGGGCTTGGAGCAACCTGGGCTAGAGGAAGGTGTCCCTGCCCATGGCCCTCCAGGACCTGAAGGGGCTCCAAGACACCTGGAGAGGGATTTAGGACGAGGGATGGAGGGACAGGACAAGAGGGAAGGGCTTTAAACTCCCAGAGGGCAGTGCTAGATGGGATTTTGGGAAGGAATTCCTGGCTGGGAGGGTGTTGTGCCCTGGCACAGGTTGCCCAGAGAAGCTGTGGCTGCCCCTGGATCCCTGGAAGTGTCCAAGGCCAGGTTGGAGCAACCTGGGCCCATGGCAGGGGCTTTGGAATGAGATGACCTCAAAGGTCCCTTCCAACCCAAACCATTCAGGGATTTTCTGATTCCATGACAATCCAGCAGGAAGGACTTTCCCCTCCCTCCTCCCCAGGGCTGGCAGGTTTCTCTGGAGGGCACTGCCAGTCCTGCTGGAGCTGCCTGGAGCTTTCCATCGCTGGCTTTTATGGCACAGAAGGTCTTCACTCCCTTGGAAGGTTCTCATGGGCTTCCCTAAGCACAACCATTGCTGCCTGCAGTGGAAATAACTCATTTTCTAGAAGTTTTAAACAAACATTCCCTCGATTCCAGTAGCTCCAGCAGAGGCTCATTCCCAAAATCTGCTAAAAAAACCCACTGAGGAACAAGAGAGCAGGAAACAGGCTGGAAAAACAACCTGGAGATAAAGAGTGTAAAGTTTATTTTTCTGCTCTGTTTTCAGGAGGTAATAGGGGAGGAGATTACACGGGTGGAACTGCTCTTCCCACACCATTTTTTCACCCCCTAGGATTTCCTTCCATTGGATTCTGGGGAATTCCTGCAATGCTAAGTGCTCTCTTGGTATGGAAAAGAGGAATCCGGGGGAAGAGTGTTTGTAAACATGCCCTGGCTGTTGGAATAAAGTCCCAGTGAGCACACACAGGGGGTGGTTTTGGGCTGGGTGTGCAAATGCCTGGAGCAGCTGCAACTCCATGTGCAAATCCATGTGTTTTGGACTGTTTGAGATGACAAACACACGCTGAAAAGATGATTTTTCTTTAAGGAAAACTTCCTGTGGAATTCCAGCCCAGGGATGTTTCACACGTTGTCAAAAGCAGAGCAAATTAATGCAACACCTCCCAACACCAAGTGTTTGTTTGCAGGGGGAGGAATCAGCTTCCAGTATATCCCAGATTTGGGATTTACCCACCTGAGAGTTTCTGTGCCTCAAGTATTGGAGGCACTGGGAATTCCTGGAAGCTGCTGGGAGATGGAGAAATGAATGCAGGCAGCTGCAAAACACAGTTAGAGCTGCAGTTTTCCCCAGGGCTGGGAGCAGGAATCGTGTCCCTGGAAAATAAAGCACTTGGGGAGGGTCAACTGGGCTGCTGGGAATGTCAGAGCATTCCCAGGAGGAGAAGCCCCCAGAGCAGGCAGTGGAGTCAGCACCAGTTCACTGCTGCCAAAGGTTTGTGGGGATCCAAACCAGGAACCATTGGGTGGCACCTGAACCCCCTGGAGCTCCCTGTGGGAAGAATCTCCCTCCAGAAAGGCACAGAATCATGGAAAGATAAGGAATGGACCTTAAGGATCATCTCATTCCAGGGCAGGGACACCTTCCACTGTCCCAGATTCCAGCCTGGCCTTGGACACTTCCAGGCTTGGGGCAGCCACAACCTCCCATTCCAGTGTCCCACCACCCTCCCGACAAAAAAACCTTCTTCCCGACGTTCTAAAAGTCCTGGAGACAGAGAATTCTGGAATGTGCTGGGAGGATTTGTGTTTCTTTTGATCCTACAGTCTTCCCAGGCCTTCGGTGTTGGGCAAATTCCAAGGAAAGCTGCGCTGGGTTGACCTTAAAATTCTGATGTCTTCAAGTGGGATAAATCCCTGTCTGGAGGTGCCTGGTGGGTTTTATGGCTGGAGAAAGCCTGGATCAGTTCTGATTGACATCAGTTATCATGTTATCAGTTCTCCAGCATCATCCTGGGTGTGAGGGATGGGCTCTGACCCCGTGTCAGCCCAGGTGAACATCTGCCCTGGGTTTAATCACGGGCTCATTGGAGAGAAAAGGGCCCAAATCTGTCTCTTCCATGGAATTTTCCCTTCCTCTCCTCCGTATTTTTCGCAGAACCACACGTCTCATCCTAATTTCTGACCTCCAAGTCCTTATTTCTTTCTATTTCTGGCTCAGGCATGGGGAGCACAACCCACAGCAGAGGAGATGAATTCCTGCTCCACATGGGAGCTGCAGAAAATTGTGGAGCTCCCCTTTGCAGGGCCTTGTGGCCTCTGGGAGATACCTGTGGATGGGGCACCTCTGGCTTGAAACTGGGAGAAATCCTGGCTTTTCCTGTAAAGTAACAGATATTTTGGATCAAAACCCATCAGGTGGTTCCACCTTCTGCCAAATCCTGGGCACAGTTGAGTCCCTAAAAACCCCTTTTCCTATAAACTCATGGAGTCTCTTCACCAGGATACACAGAAGGGATCTTTTATTCTCAGAGCTGTCCAGTCCACCACTTCATTCCACCATTTCCCACACAATTCCCATCATGGAGAATGGGAAAGGTTTGGCCATGTTGATATAACATGATTTTCATGGTGTCTGATTAATCTGTGATGCCTTTTTTACCACGGGGTTATTCAGTGTTTAACAATAAGGTGAAAA